>NW_010393653.1:0-49873 GCF_000710305.1 Buceros rhinoceros silvestris | reverse complement strand
GGCTTCATGCTGAACAGCTCCCTTTCCCTGGCACCTCTGACGGAGCTCAGCACCTCTGCAAACCAGGGCCCAGCCAAGCATAACATGGGTACCCAGAAAGCTTGGGACAGACAATGCAGCTTTCCTCTACAGGGACATGCTCCTAAGGTTTCAATAACCTCAGCTTCCACATGCTCCACAATGGGTTTCTTCAACAGCCTCCATACGTGTGATCTGAACCGGCGCCAGCAGAAGAAAAGGTAGAGTCTGATTCTGCGCAACCCTTTATCTCAAACAGCAGAAAAGCTTGTCCCGAGTTTGAAACACCAATATACCGCCGCAACACAGAACCCGGCAGAGCAACCCATTTACCAGTTCTGACAGAAAAAACCACCGACACTCTAGGAGTGAAAAGAGCTGGGTGCCAGAACACACTACTGTCAGGACACGTGTCCAGAGCAGCCTGCTCCTGGCTACGCTTTGAAGCCAGAATGTCCAAGTGGGTGGGAAGAGCTGCCTGCATGAACTGTTTATTAGCGCTCCAGAGCGTGGCTGTGTCATGGTGGTTTGGTGGTGGGTTTGGGAACAGCCTGAGCCAGCTCTCCTCCCAACTCACACTTCCCTAGTGGGGTGCTTGCATTTAACCCTCAGCAGGGTTCACATGCTGCTGTGTGGCCCAGCCCCAGGCTAGGACGTTGGTGTTTGGATATTACTTTGGCACACTGCTGCTTTCTGAGGCACGTGAACTACACCACAGGAGGGGTTTTCAGTATTTCAGCCCCAATTAAAGCTGCACAGATTTCAGGCACAGCAAAACTGTGACCACCAGATTTATTCCTTCCAAGTTTCAAGGTGAGTCTGCACAGAGCAGATACACTGAAGCTTCCCAAAAGGTTACTAAAATTCCTTTAAATTTATGGGACAGTTTGAGTACATATATTTTAACAGTTGACCCCCTTCCCAATAGCATCAGCACAGACTCACAATGGCAGCGGGTTATATCTGAAATACAAAGAAACACACAGGAATTTCATCAGCTCCTTCCCTGAAACACATGTTCTTGGAAATATCCCAGAGCTTATGAGCCATCTTAAAACAAACGTTCATGCCAGACAGGGAAGAGAGAGAGTGCCAAATTACAGAAGTTATCAACTTCCTAGGGGGTTACTGACATCCTAGGCTTGCAAAGCTATTCCCAGCATCTTGATTCATCAAGCTTTGAGGATGCACAGAAACAGTGGGTTTGAACATTGCGGCGCTGTGTGCGAAGCGAGCAGAGCTCTACTCCCAAAGGCCCTGTTTCCAAGAGGTACTGAAGTTTATGACAACTCCCAAGAGAGCTGGTTCTCTGCCAGCACACGCTGCTAGAAAACAGGCGGCAGATAACAACTGACGAGAAGTCCAAACATTTTGAACATCACTGAACTCTGTTAAAGAAACTATCATTTCCAGACTGACAGGCAGAAATAAAGTTATATGCTGGAGTCTCTGCAAATGTCATTTCAAAATACAGACAGCTTTTTACACCCAAATTAAAAAATACTAAGCCAGTATGCACCTCCACCCAGTTTCCCATCAAATAAATCATCTGTAAGCACCATATTTTTCTGTGTCTAGGTCACATGTGAAAATCCTGTCCTCCTTCAAGGAGGCTTAAGTGCTCTTACGTTCTCTGAATAGCTGTTACCGACTTGACAATAAGCAGCACAACACCAAGGAACCTCTTTTTTATTGCATCCTCAGTATCATCACATTGTACCTTTACCCACTCCCTGTCCCATGACTTCACTAGCAGTAGCGAGCTCTGCCCGCTTTCTCTTCTACCAAATTCATAGACAGCTGTGAGGGGTGGGAACATGGCTGCTTCCAGAAACAGTAAGAGATGTCGGTTAGCCAAATTGATTAACCTAATCACCAAAGGATGAAACGGATCTTCCTTGCCCTGGTTGAGCTGAAGCTGAGCCATAGTCCTGAATGCTGACCTGATGCTTGGCACTGCGTGTTTCTTTTTTCAATTAGTAAGACTCACAGATCCTAGCAGGGGTCTTGCACCCCCTTTTTTCTGCACCAAGTACCTGAGCTGTATTTCAGTCACTCACCTCTTTTGCTGGGCAGTCTGACCACACAGAGATGAAAAACAAATCCTCCTTAACTGAATGCATTCTTATAACAAAAAAAACCCAATCACCAAAAAACCTCCAGAACAACACAACTACTAATCCTCATGTGCTAGACTGCCTAACTGTAGGAGAACAAACCACTGCATTGCTCACCTTACAAGGGTGGACAGATGGGTGTAACTTTGCTTAACAGAGGGATGTTTTGCACTGAACATCCAGTAACATTTCTACTACTTCTCAGCAAGGCACAAAGGTCATTAAAGTTAGGATGGGAACAGTTTTGACAATTACAGTTGCTGTTTATATGAGTCAGGCTCAAATCCCAGCATCTTCAGGAGGAAGCTGAACTGAGCCTCAGGTAAATTCCTCACTGATTACACAAGTGCTCTAGCATGTTTGGCCATCCTCAGCGCAGTGTCAGTGCTGAAGCATTTAGGAAGCAATTTGAGTAGACAACGACTGGTCTGCTGGATCCCCTGAACACGTGTCCTGTTTTGACACGTTAACTCCTTCTGGCCTTTCAGACATACTGCAACTTCTGTGGGATGCAAAGACCAGAAACAGAAGATTCTAAGCTCAGTAATTCTTTCCTCATCCTCAAGATCTACTCTGTTTAACCGATGTTATCAAAACAGAGTAAAAATACAGAGTAAAAATCACAGAGTAAAAATATCCTACAAACAAAAAACACCCTCCTGATCTAACAAGATGAACATTCTCCTGGCTAGTCTGGTTAAACCTGTCATGATTGTCTCATGCCAGCATGTCCTCTCTGGTAAGCAAACGTCTTTGTGAAGGAGAAACACATAAGCAACCAGTTGAAGTGCCCCAGCACTAGAGAACTTACTATTTCCTTCATGCTCTTCCCTCTGAAGCCTCACGATAATTTCCTCATGCTACTTTGACTCTGCTACAGTAGGGTTTTTGTGGAGCAGCTTAAAAAACAGTTGTCTTGCCTTGAAGTACAACTTTTTGTCTCTTTTCGTATCTCCTGTCACACAGGAAGGTTCCCTTAATGATCAGTCACTGCTTTGGTCTATTTACTGTCTTCCAGATTGTGCTCCAGCACATTCCATAGTGGCAAGTAGCACTTCTCTGTCCAAGTCTCTGGTTCTCCAAAACACTGCCACGTTTATTCTCTCAGCCAGGACTTAAGACTATCCATAGAAACAGCATATCTAGAGAAGCATCCAAAACAAACAAGATATCCCCAACTCCCAGTTATTTGTCCCTGCTATGGAGGCCTCCAATTTTCAACTTGGATAATTCATTTCAGTACAACAGAGGGAACTGCAAAAACTACTACTAACTTCTGGCAAGGACCTTCAAAAAGCCCCGGAGTAATCCTCCCTCCCTACTCCCCTCTTCAGCCTGGGTCCTGCCACAGCTAAATGCATCCGAGGCCTTCTGCAGAGACTGTGCATTTCCAGCACCTCAGACCTGAGGTTCAGGTTTAATTAACCCCATGCTGAAAACAGAGCCAGGTTCACCATTTCTCTCCAGTTCATGTCCCGAATATGACAAGTATTCTTGTAGCAACAGGATGTGTTTTTTTCCAGTTGCTATTGTTTGTAAATCTGTAAATTATTTTTTTTCCACAATGGTTTTTCACAATAAAAATGGAGCAGCCTGACACAGCCAGCCAGCGGGCTAGAAGAGCAACTCAGAGACCAGCAGTAATGCTCACTTTGGCTTCCAGAGACTCTGGCTATTCTAGCAGAGTGCTGCTCACAGATGCCACTCAGGGGTGACATTGATTGCACCTTAGGAAGCAGCTGAACGAATAGCTGAATTTGCTAGGGAAAGCTCTGGCCACATTTGCTAATAGGCATGAAGACCTTTTTCTCTCTTCACAGAGTTTCAGTCCTGCCGGCAGGGCTCTACCCAGCCTCGCCACTAATCTCCTGGCTGTTTAGTAAGCCAGTGCAGAAACAACTCACCCCTCCCTTCGCCCAGTTATTGGATCTCTTCTATGTATTAGATATGCTCCCAATCTCTGTCACCAGTACTTACAGAAACATGAATGTGACCCAGCCAGCTAAGTGTCACTACTGTCCTTAGCCAGAGCAGCAGGGTAACCACCCGGAGTTGCCAAACTCACTTAGCAGCTTCTCAAGCAACCACAAAGGCAACACACCAGCCTCCCAGTGCTGCAGACAGAATACGGTGCCTCAGCTTACACTTAACAGAACACACTGTCCAAGTTTGGATGCAAGTACTTTTTGTTTTGTCTTTAAACTTAGCTTTTCCTCCTAGAGAAGTGGTTGTCTCAAACCCTCCCACATTTGCTAGGGTAGGGCAGATCCCCACCTAGCATATGATAAACTCAAACCCCACTATATAACTACTGAGAGAAAAAATAAAAAAGCAGCACAATAACTAAAGGCACACATACAACAGGCATGCATGCCTTTTTCAACAGCAAGCACTTATTTTATAAACCCTTCCAAACTAGCAGACAGGAAATTCACTTTCCAAGTTAGCTGCTTTTCTGATGAGAACTTCACTCCCTATTCCCTGAAGACTCGGGGCTAGAGCTGGTTTGCTGCCTCAAGGAGGAAAAAAAAAAATGTATATATATGACTATTTGATTCAAACTGCATACAGATTCCTATCAGGCCCCTCTAACCTAAGCCTCCTGCCGCATCGCTCTCGTGGGGGAAGCAGGGGAAGATCAGCATAGCTGCAGTGACACAGTGACTGCAGAACAAAAAAATTCCACAAGCTCCTCCTCAGGTCAGAACTTTTTCCCCTTAAAACAAGGCCTTCAATCACACATAACATTTCCTTCTGCCTGAGGCAGGACTGGTGTTTGGCTCCAGGAGCCTTCTGCAGAGAGTGAGATAACAGGCAGAGACGACTAGCCAGCTTTGCTTTCAGTGTGAAATCCAGGCAGGCAACATCCCTGCTTTCTTCTCTTCCTTGTGCACACAAGCCAGCCTATAAACAGCAGAAGCCACTTTCAGAGGACACTCCCTCAGCAGCAGTTCGGTTTTAGTAAGAAGCAAGTCTGTTTCCACTTCATACCCTTTTTAGACTAGCTACGTCAACTAAACACCACCTTTTACCACAGCAAAAACCACTTCCCAGGCAGCTGGTCTGCAGAGAAAAAGCATCTAGATAGGATTTGATCAACAGTACTGCCTCTTCCCCACCCACACCTTCCTTCCTGTTGAGAAAGCAATGACAAGGGGACGTGCTTTAGCAGCAGACAGAAAAGCAGTCACTTCCACCCACGTGCTCCAGTTAGTCAGGACTGCCAGCTCCATTCCTGAGTGCTAAATACCTTCAGGTTTCCAACCAGTGATGCTCGCCTGGATGCACTCAAAAGCTTTCAGCACAGCAGCTTCCCACCATGCACCTTCTGCTCCTGCCTTGTCCTCCCCAGTCCAAGCATTTGGATTCATACCAATATTGGTCTGGGAAATGGCTCATCAAGTATTCTGTAGATAAGTGTTGCTGCTTCTAACAGCAGGTCTGTGCTGAACACAAAGAGCCACACGCTTTAGACCAGGGTTTCTCTTGGCAGGTTGGCTCCAAGAAGCATGGCGATGACCTGCTCTGGGAATCGTATTTGAGATTCTACCCTCTCCCAACATCCAGCATCTTGGGGACATTCAGAAAGACATGTTTTAGCCCACATAATTAAATTCCAACACAAGTGTTTCCTGCAGTCATTAGAAAGCAGTCTCCCTAGAGGACAGGGGGGTCCTTCCTGGTGGAGGCAAAGGAGGCTCTGTTGCCCTTTCGGGTAGATCACGATGTTACTGAGGGTTTTTGCCTTATTGCCTGCAAGTGCCCTAACCTGTGTGTTTCAGCTACACAAACACAGTAGCTGCAGATGTAACATCTGAAAAGTGACCTAGACTGAAGCTATCCTCTGCCGCCTGGAAGCAGTTGAGAACTTGGTGTGTTTCTAGCTGGAGACAGCATTCACAGCGTAACAGACAGGTCACAAGATGCTCAGGTTTTCCACTCATCTGTGATTTCTGGGGTAGAGATGGGGACTGGAACCAGGAGAACAGATTTTGAACCTTCTCCTTTTCAGCACTCTAGCTTTCTCTGGAACGTGAGCAGATGGTCATGTCCCAGAGGGACAAACCCAAGACGGCAGCTGCTGCCAGGGCCCAGTCACAGCAGCTGAGGCTAAAGGACTTCTTTATATTTTACTTACAGGAGGCAGAAGTCAATAAAAGAACTTCATTGTGAGTGCACACACTCCTCAGCAACCTTGCCCCTAAAATATTTTAAACTTTCCTAAAAACACACTGCAAAACATAGCTCTCTTTTGGACTCTGTATTAACCAGAGACCGAAGTCCACTGAAAAATAAGCTCTCTGTCTTCACTGGCTCCAGATGCTGCTTACTGCGAAGTCAGTGACAGAAGAGCAAACTGAGCAGGACTGGAGCCTTTACCAGGAAATTACAGTTTCCCTAGCAAGGGCATGCACTGAAGAGGAGGCTTATTGGGTGGGTAAATGAGAAGAAACCAAAGCAAAGATATTTGTATATATGATTATATAGCTGTGCATTTATATAATTAGGCACATGCACTTACACTGTGTACAGTAACAGGCACCCCTCACACAGCCATCCCATACACAAAGCTGCCTTTTTTCTCTTTTTTTTTTTGTTAGGGCAGGGTAAGAAAAAGCAAGACAGAAAAGGCTCTAATTGCAGCCTTCACCAATGCAGTCACCATCTGGTAACTCAAGAGACACATGGAGCCGAATTATCTTAATTAACATGTTACAACAGTATTTAAAAAAACTCTATGCTTATTAACACTCAGCTGTGATTAGCCAACCATGGAGGAAGCCTGCTAGTGCAACATTAATTATGGGTCTTGTCTTTCTATTAGAAATACGATTTTTTTCAGTGGCTTATCTCTCTCCTAAAAAGAAAACCATGAGCATCAAAAGCTTGCTCTAAAATGCAAATTCTATTTACATTCTACAGGAGTCAAAATGTTTAGGCTATATGAAGCTGCCACTGGTGCTTCGAGTGCTACAGACCGTCTTGATATAAAATCGACTTCTGTTTGCCCCTTAGAAAGCTTTGCTTCAGTTGGACAACTCCCTCTCTCACTCAAATTCTAGCAGAAAAATAAATTTTGTCTTTCAAGTTCCTTCTCCGCTCCAAAACAGAAGCACAGACTTTGCCGTATGGTAGGCAGGGAAAACCAAGACAAAAAATCCAGGGCTAACCAAAACCACATCTATGAATGGAAGATTTTTGTGATGGAAAGCAGCAACCAAAACAAGTGCACTCCAGCAGCAGATTGGCCTCCTTAGAAGAGTGCTGCTCACGATGACAACTGTATTATTTTCCCCGTAATAGGCCCAATTCTAAAGCGCTCCCCTCAGATACATTCCCCAATGATTCAGCCTGACAGGCTCCGGGACTAACGCTGCCAAGTTTTTCAGACTTGGCTCTGCATTATGTTTGCACAGGGCTGGCTGAAGCGGGGCTTTCATCCGCACTGGGCATTCTGGACATCAGGATAACAACAAATCGTAAGACAAAACCTGGTGCTTTTATAACAAGGCCAGGACTGATAAATTAATTCAGGAAACATTAACAAGGACGGGAAACAAACCAGGAACAACTGCAGAAGTGCTTTTAAGATCTTCTGATAAAGCGATCTTATTGTTGAGCACACATGCACGCACACACGAATGCTGTTGGTGATATCCACGGTAGCTCCTGCAGGCTCGGGTCCAGTAAGGATGAAGACCAGCTGACCGGTACTTTACAGCATCCCATACTACCCCGACAGCATAAACAACCGGCATCTGGGCTGCAGTACAGCAGCTCCGGGACAGCCAGTTTAATACAGAAACCTGCTCTCCCCTGTGGGCATGGTGCAGCTTTCCAAGTGGTTCATGTTTAATTTGCTTTTGTTTTCTAAGGCTGCTTCCGGCCTCCCATGCCTTCTTCCAACCACCCCATAATTACTTGCACGTGTTCAGAGAAGGAAATTAAGCAAGTGTTGTAAAAACACTTTATATAATTGGCAGGGTCGTGGATTCTGCTTTTGAAACCAAATCCCGTTGTTATAAGTAGCACCCAGCTAGTTTTGTGGGTTCTCCCCTGCTTCAGGAGTTTGATTAAGAGGGTCCCCCTAAGAAAGCTGCATCTGGAATTTAGTTTGAAATTCCAATTAATAAATGTAAAGTCCATAAGTGTTTGCTGCATTGGGCAGAGGCAGCTAACACAACCAGGGGCCTCTCTTCCTCTCACTGGCAGCTCCTCCAATTCTAAATCTTACTTTATATATTACAGCAAGGAGGAGATTATTTAAAAAGAATCATTAAAATAATTTTATATTCTTGCAAAAAAGGAACAGGCAGCTGTGCAGGAACTTACAGCACCTACTGTGTAGAGGCAGGGTAGTAGAAAAGGTATTAACATGCCATTTGAACTCAAATAACACCACTGTCCTCGATTACTGATGCTATTTTTAAACTTCAACTTCACTCTTCACACTGCTTTGATTTCTCATCTTGTCCCTGCTCGCCTCTTTCCAGAAACCTACAAAACTAAAAACTGGCCTCAATTCTGAGGTAACTTGCATGTTTACCCTGGCATTTCCCTGGCTGTTCCTAGGTGGGTTTTCAATTTGGAGACCGTAATATCCCAAGGCTATCTTTTTAGGATAAAAGCCCGACACACACTATGGGCTCTGGTCCGAGGAAAACCATCGGGCTCTTCAAAAACAATGAAATGTTCATTCTGATTTTTGACACCAGGATTTGATAGGACAGGGATGACCGATTGGCACTGACTGGTCTGTAAGTCCTGACTGAAATAAAGACAGTCCCTCTATTGATGCTAGGTGAGGACATAGGGGAAACATACCTTCAGGATACAGCAGAGCAAAACTCATCCCTACCAGCGACAAGGGGCCTCCTGCAATTTAGCAGTGCCTCAGGAGGCTTGACTTGCTTGTGAATTTCCATATGACTACAAAATGCTTCCACTCCCTAAACTTCAGTCTAGTATGGTAATTAGGTTCCTTTCTCCAACAAGGCCTTGAAAGTTCTTGCTATGGCAGTTTCCTAAAATATATGGCCCAAGCTTGGCCACTCAAGCTCTGGATAACGTGTCACCTGGCTAGTAACACTAATAATAGGAGCTCACTGCTCTCACTCCACTGTGAGGTGGAACTCAGGCAGACACTATCAACCTACACAACAACCAACTCCCCCTCAGCCAAGAGGCCAGCTTGTACCCACCTTCAAACCCCAGTTCTGCTACGGTTTATCCTGAGACTTGACACAGTAGTACCGTACAGTCAGGAATCTGCTCAAGAGGCAGTCCCAAACTCAGAGGACATGGGAATGTCTGAAGTAAGAATTTCAGAGTTTAGAAAGGAGTCCCTGTCTTCTTCCACGTGCATGGAAAGATCCCTGCACTAGTCAAGCCGCTTTAAAGCTCTGCCCTGGTAGGCCTCCTTCATTCACTAATGAGCCTTTTGCAGCTGATTCATTTTTCATCCTTTCAGCAGCAGCAGCTGTTGCCTCTGACTCAGCCTATCCAAAAAGTACTAATTTGGAAGTTTGGCTAAGGCTGATCTAGTAATGGCATGCACACAAGAGATTGCTTTGTGCTAAACATTATTCTGCTTTCATCTGTGTGGAAACTGAACTGGGAAGCGCAAAGCCCTAGGTTACCGACATCTCCCTCTGCAGTATATCTAGGGACAGCTTTTCTAGGGAAAGGTGGGTAAGGACAGCAATCCTGAAATCTCAATCTGATACACCGACGCACAGTGGAGAACACTTTTTCATCCTGCCATGCCATTTCTTTTCTGACCATTGGCTCTGTTCAGGACCATTAAACATATCAGAATCTAATACCTGGGTAGATTTATTTATCCTTTAAGAATGACTCATCTCTATCATGGGACTTGTGCTTAGGCCAGCTGTCAGTATTAAGCCTTCTTTCCTACCAGCTTTACAGGAGCTCATCATCACAAGCAACTGCCCTGCAGACTGTGGCAGGAAAACAAAAACGTCCCGACATGAACACTCAAGTCATCCTGCTCAAAGTGGGAGGCACCTCAGAGCACAGAGTGGCAAAGTACCCCGCATGGCAAACCTAGCTTTCCCAGAGACCACGGTGTCTTAGGGACTACCAGTTATGCTACAAGTTCAACCATTCGTAGCTACATTTTCTTGAACTGATTAACTGATGCACACCCAATCCAGACTCTAATAATTCAAAAGCTCTAAGATGTGGAATGAAGTTGAAGAAATAAGCTTCAAGCAAAGCAAGAAGTTTCTTCTCCTGAGAAGAACTAGCTATGACACACCTTTCTGAATTGCCTAACACGTTAACAGTGTTGGGCAATTTAAGAGCTAGGGAGGTGATAGCAGGAGAGGTGGTGTCAGACCCTGTATAACCTGCACTGAAACTTAACAGCTACTCAGTATGTGCACTTCTCTATTTACTCACAATGCAAGTCACTGGAGAGTGGTTTTTGTTTTGTTTTGTTTTTAAAAAAGGGGAGGTAACCCAGCGAAGCTATTGGTAAGGTTGCTTTGTGACTGGAGCGTGGCTAGCAAGAGGCATCAAGGTGGGATGCTGCTGCTACTTTGATTTAGCAGTCACAGAAAACAGCACCAGTTCTGGCAGAACAGGGAAAGTCCCACACATTCCACCCACTGACATTCTGCTGGGGATCAAATAGCACATGGGAAATAAATGGCAACCGAGTATAATCCTTGCAAATGCAGTGCATAAAAGAACTCAGATTTTCAGCCACCTCCTTTGAGAAGGCTGTCTTGTTAGAGAGATGGAATAGCTTCAAAGTGTTTGGTTTTGTACCTCCATTTTCTCAGTACCCACCATCAGCTCTAAGAAACTCAATGGATATAAATGAGCAAATCTCTTAAGATGATGTAGCAAATGCCAAAAGCATACCTAGCAGCAAACATGAAATCTTCCTTTCTGTCTTTCTGGTTCCTCATCCCAAACACCCGCAGGGTAAACAAGGCTCTAACTGAACCAAGGCAAGATTGGGAAACTGTTCAAAAACTGAGCTCCTTCCACAGCTGTCAAGAAAAGCGTTCAGAAAAGACATATAGGAGTTCAGGCCCTTTGAAACACTACTTGCCCTTTGACGCTTTTACTATACCATTGGAATCAAAGGCAAGTAAAAATATTCAGCTGAAAAAGCACATAAAAGAAAAGGTTAGAGATAGCAACTGCTGAGACAGGATCCACTTGTAGCCCGAGATGCCTGACAAAAAAAAGAGATTAAATACCATTCCTTTCAATTGACATGAAAAGATATTATGACACATACAACCCCAAACCCCACAGTATAACTATTTTCAAAACAAAATCTTCAGGAAAGAGACCAGATCTCCTCAAGGACTGCCTCTCAGTCCCGTCCTCTGTGCTTCGCTGCTTTTAAGTGACAAGAAATGTAAGGCCATACATATTCTTTGCTTCTTATTTGTATTCCCTGGTAACCCAGACAGGTTCTTTGTTCTGTAACAAATGAAAACCAAGTTAAGCTTAAAAAAAGAAAGCAAACATTCTCATAGTTTGTTATGGTGCTGGTTTTGCTCCTTTCCAGGTGTTTTCAGAGCACAGCTGGCCTGACAGATGCTCAAGAGCCTTGGAGACACCAACTCCAGCTCCTGCCTGCTGAGCCTGCCAAAACACATCCCACTGCTGACTTGGAGGTTACGGATCCTTACACCAGGGGCTGAAATTTCAAAGCGGGAGCACAGCTGCTTAGTGTCAGGAACTAAGGCCTGGGCACAAGGAATCTAGCCCTAGAAACATGCTGCAACAATAGCTGACCCGAGATTTTGACTGCCTGCCTCAGCTTCCCTCTTCAGAGATCTTTGCTGCCTGCCTTTGTGGATATGTGGTTTCAGGCAGTTTGGAGAGCCCCGCATGATGATTTAAGGGTTCCTGTCACCAATGTAATTCATTTCAATGACAAGTATTTAGAGATTAATTTGACTGCTTTAGTATTTGTGTCCTCTTTTTCTACATAAAGCAAGCCAAACCAGATGCAGGATTTCACAGTTCAATAGTTCTTCCACACAGGTCTCTCTGGCCAGGAATCTACTACCAACCTTTATTGCCATAGGCAGGACTAACATGGGGATAGGGACACATGCTGCATTATCATCTTGCAGTGCCACTGTCTGGTTTTAATTTAACAAGGCTCCTTTTGTGCCAGCTAGTTTTCTATATTGTTTGTGACATTTCATTAAGTTTCATTTATTGTTTTGAGGCACTTCTTTGCTCAGCTCTCTCAAGTGGCTTCCTTCAGCTACATCTTACCTACACAGCGTGAGTCATGTCAGAGGAGTTCTTGCTAAACCAGCAAGAGTATTTCTCAGGGCAACATACACTTAACAGGATAACAGTGTGATTGAGTTTCGGCTGCAAAAAACACCCGGAATCATACCTCAATGACAGTATTTTACTGGGATCACTCTTGACTTCGACAGGCCAAGCCTGAATGTTACTGTGATCATTTCCTCCCAGCCAGACCTTGAGTTCTATGACATCGCCTTATTGAAAAGGACAGGCAGTGGCAGACCAGGTTCTTCCAGACAACTCAAACAAAACCACGTTGCCTTGTATACCACAAGAATGAAAACAACATGAAAGCATTTTCGTTGCTTGTTGTCCTATATGCTTTTGAGCCAGCATTTACAGCATCAAGTTGGAGAAATTTCAAGTATCTCTTCAGCTTCTTACAGTTTTGCATCCTACTTCCTAAAGTCCTACTGCTCCTCCTCACAGCCATCTTCCATCAAACTTGTATGAGAAAATTCCTGCTCAGCTCCAGCATTCTCTCATATCAGACAGTAATTTCAACTTCCTTTTCTACTACCTAGCTCCATAAAAGAGATGGTGTAGTTAGCTGGGGTTTGGGGGGGGGTATTGGTTTTGTTTGGGTTTTATTGTTTTGCTTTTTGGTTTTGTCATTTAGTGTTTTGGGTTGTTTTTTGGGGGTTTGGTTGTTTTTTTTTTTTTTTTAAAGCATTTACCTGCAAGGACAGTTTTTGCACATTTCAGTGATATTTAAGCTAAAATGTTAGTGGATATAAGCAGCACCTGCTACATTACTACTTGCTCCTTTTTGTCTAAATTGTCAGTCCAGCAGGACACATTTCAAATTTAGTTTCCAGAGCTGCAGAACCATCTTATCTTCACTGGGAGAGACAGAAGACTTTTCAGAATGAAACACTAACTTTACATTACAAAATGCCATTAAAATGTCAATTCGATGATATTCTGAGAAACAGGATGAGGTGGGAGGGACAGATTATGCCAAAAGACAAATTTTTAAAGAAAGGATTTATTTATAGGTTTAATATTCCCTAGAACATAACAATCCCTTGTGCTACAGTCGTCAAGACAGAATACATACGTATAGACACTAATCTAGCAGACAGATTTCACAATCACGTTCTGACTCAAGTTTTGGAAGGAAAACATTAAGCAAGACCAACCAAGACAGTAGAAGTTACAGCCTGTCAGCTAACACTACCACAATCTTTCCCAAACCACACAAGAACAAAGCAGTTTCAAACAAGTTCCTTACACAGAAAAAGAGCATTTCAGATGCTCCTGAGGGAAGAATGCAGCAGAGGAAGCTGCTACAGCATGCCTGAACACCACAGGAAGTGCTCTGCTGAGCACAAACAGAGGAAAATTCATGAGCATTCCCACCTCCTGCAGAGCTGGGACAGAGCTCAGAGGAATGCTGAGAACACCCTGGGGAGCCCTCAACAGCTGGACTCAGATCTACCTCCCACATCATCACATGAAGGCATGTGGTAGGAAGCAAGTATCCAAATCCGAGATCCTCCCCTGTTACCAGTGCTCCCATCTAATTGCCCCTTGACCTAAGGTACACCACCCACCAGCCAGGGGAGGGCAGAGGTTTTGCTATACTGTTCTTCTCTGTGTTCTCTCACCAGAAACCTCAGTGTTACTACTACTGCCGGGGTGAAATTTCTGCAGCTAGATTTCCCTCCCTTTACTGATCCAGCTGCCGGACCTGCTTTACACACACCTTACCAGCCTCATTAGGTTTCTGCACACCAAGCCTGGCTTCAGCCAGACATCTACAGGCCCTGGGCACCGACTCTGCAAGCTCCATTTCTGTGAAGAGGCAGTTCACAAGCTGATCACAAGATCCGCAAGATCCCTCACCACATAGGGCACCCCATATATTCTAAAAGCTGACCCCAAGCATGTTCCCGAGTCTCTTTTTCAAGGAGCTGAAGAAAGCAGTTCTTGCATGGTGTTCCCCAGAGGGTTCAGCTCAGGCTCAGTTCTGAGACATTAGACATCCACCCAAGGCTGGTAGATACAGCACAGGGCCTTCAGGAGCCCTGTGCCCCTCCAGAAAGGCAGCTGAAGGGCAGACCAGATATGCAGGTCACTGACTCTAGTCCACTCTCAGTCACCGTGTCTACATCTGAACACTTCCCATGTTAACTAATTCATCCATCCTTACCTCCACGTCTCTCTACACTCCGTGAATTCCCTGAACTGCAAAGTCTTTCCTCATTTAAATAGATGATTCACAAGTTCGGGTATTTTTTCTTTCTCCATGCAGCAGTCGCTCAAATTTCTCCCTTCACAGCCCCTGGATTGTAGTTCAGTAGCGAGGCAATAAACTACCAAGCTTTACAGCCAGATGAAGTTTACCAGTTGACACAAAGTAAGATCTCAGACATAGCAAAAATAAACAGTACACAGATAGTATCCCTATACCAACTGTTTCCAAGATGTAGTAATTCTTTGCCAGGCTATACCATCATGTCTCTTCAGCTGCTCAGAGGAGTTCAGTCTGCCAGATGATTTGACGAAAATGCCCAGATAGCCCTTATAGGTTTCTTGGTAGTGGAGTGAAACTTCCCAGAACTTTGAGTTCTGTTTACTCTATGGTTCAACCTCTTGCTAGTTAGTGAAGTTTCTCACACAAAGGAAATGGAAGACTCAGAGAAATCAAGCTAAAAATAGCAGAAATGCTGTTCCCCAGAGACACACACTTGGGAACTTTCCCAACTGTGTATGCAGACTCCTTGAGAACATTTAAATAACAGATATGGGTGTCTTATGCCTGAGAACTACTGGGGAAAAAACAGCAGGGAGGGAGTTTATTTTGACACTGATAAATTGGCATCCAGGCCATACAATACAGTTCCAGGGAAAAAACATAAGTCCATTACTAAACCTGTCAGTTAGTGCTCTGTAAGTGATCTCTCTTTCACACCAATGTAGATACTTTGAGAACAGCACACACATTCACTCAGGAAGAATAAGCATTACAGGGGTAAACATGTAAACAGAAATCACAGAGCTCCAATCCCAAACTTGATCACGTGTGTCAAATTCACTAGGAACACACGGTGTCTTGAACATTAACCATCTAGGAAGCCTACAGCTGAACAGCAGCTATTACAAAGCCATTCTGATACCAGAGACAGAAATGGTATTTCCTTTGCCCAAAGCTTTCCTGGTTTTGTTCCTCCATATGACTGGGGAAAACAGGATTTGAAGTCTTTTAGGGGAAGGAAATAACAGAAAACCCACTGTCTTAGTAGTGAGGCAACAGGCATTGCAGAGCCATGTTTAGCAGGCAGCAGGGAGCCACCAGGACACGAGGCGGTGTAACAATTCCACATCATCTTTCAAACTTCTGGTAATTTTCCTTTCTTCCAGTCTCTTCCACACCCCACACAATTTGCTCAGCACACAGGACTTACTCCCTCTCCCCAGATACATCCCACCAAGCGCAGACACTGTCAGAACTTTCTTCCCATTGCCGACACAATTATAGCTGAGACTATCTGAAAGCTGTTGAATTCAATTTCCGTGCTGATCATGTTAGACAGCCTGTACTGCCATCCTTTAGCCTGCCCCTTGACCACTCTGCCTTTTCTATTCACTTTGTAGAAAAGGCTGCTTCAGGCACACTCAGGATCTAGAATGCTACTCATAAGAACAGCTATATTCTGACAGTTGACTTGGAGAGCAGAGGACAATACTCCTACGGTGTCTCCTAGGAGACAGCTCAGCCTCAGTGGAAAGCAGCTCAGGTTTGAGAAAGAAGGGACAAGTGTTACAAGTACCTACTTCCCAACCGGACTTCCTAAGAATTTGTATCTTTCAACGAACAGCCCGGTCTAAATAGAGTTTCTCTGTGCCCCTCAGCCCAAATCTCTACTCACTGGTCAGAGCATTCGACTGGTGTTTGAACACAGCTAACACCACACTCCCTCTGGGCATGCACGCAAGCCTTCTAAAACCTCACAAGAGGATCTTATATTAGGAATGAACTACAAAAAGCCCTTTTCCAAAACCTCTGGATTAGATCTTGCCACCAAGTGCCCAAGGATTTCAAGGTTACTGTTTCTAAAATACATGTTCCAGACCTAGCACTGCCAAGAAAGATTTTCATTCTCCCAAAGAGTTACCCAGCAACAAACTTTAAAATAGGTTTTCAGCTCTTAAACTGCTGTGACAATTGTGCAAAAGGCCACTTTGAGGCTAAACACTATTACTCTGTGTCAACTCCCACTGGAAGTAAAGATGACTTCAGAAGAAGTAGAAACAAAATTTAGTGTCTGGAAAACGAGAATGTTCCTCAAAAAACAAACCCGATGCTCTTTTCCACTCTCCTTTTCTTGGTATCTTGCCTGAGGGCAAAGACCTCCCAAGCACTGGGAGAAGTTACCCCATCTTTGTCCCCAGTTGGTATGACTTCTTTAATCAGGTGGGTGGAGGTGTCCGTCTTACATTAAATACCATGATGTAATTTCAAAGCCCTGCCCCCACAAGCATCAGAACTTAAAGCCATGAATGCAAATAACAGCAACCTAGTTACTGCGCATCAAAGCTGTCACCTCACTCTTACCTCACAGTGGAAGAGACAATCTGGCAGGTGACATTTACTTTTTAGCTTACAGGGTAAATAGAAACCAAGTCACAGTATTTCTTCCACTGCTCCAGAAGGACACTGATCCTACACTACCCTGCAACAACCACACTGCCAGACCCAGTGTCCCTTCTGCAGTAACTCCACAGGGAAGAGCGAGCTACCCAACTACACCTGTGTTTTCCTCTTAATAGAGGTTATCCATATGAAGTTATCCATTCCCGCTCCTCTGAAACTCCTCACCAGCAATGAAAGTCACCCCAGCACGCAGAACACATTCCACTAAGTGCATTCCTCCATTAACAGGCAGTTTGTGATCATATAGCTTCTTGGCAGAGGTATGTGCCCCTTGATAATTAGAGAAACTGCTTGTACTAGAATGCAAAAACACATTCAAAGCTCCATTTTAACAATTAAAGCAGTTTCAAAGTATGATGCTGTCACCACGTGGCAGGCAGTACTACATGGACTATTATTATGTGTTCTGAAGACCACCAGTTCAAATCACAGTTTAGTGCATTTACTGGCAAGATTTCTAGTCTAGACTCTGCAAAAAGCTCCCAGAGAAGTAGTTTTTCCATTATGCTCCATTCTGAGAGGAGGTCATGCGACCGCAGATACAAAATTAGGACGTATTAAGGGACCAGGCACTCCTTAGTAAAAAAGGCTAAAAACATCCAGAAACAAGGCTCACAGCAATGCGAACATAGGTGGAAATTCTCTTGAACAATTGCAGCCTACTAGACTGAAGTGATTTACTGACTAGAAGTGCAAAATACCTGCACAGAAAGAACTATGTTGTAGTCAGGGAGACCTCCTGGGCTGCAGTAGCCCACAGGAACAGAAAGGCTGGTTTTGCAAGAGGTGCTCCTGGGACAGGAATGAACAGCTGCTTTTGTCCTACAGCATCTGTATTGGCTCCAGTCAGGGGACATGCTTGTTCTGTAGCTGAGCACCTGACGAGACTGACTGAAACACAGCATGTTGCTTTCAAACATTCCTCTTGATGACTTGACAAAACGGGTCACTAAGAAAACAACAAGAAACCGCCTCACCATTGCTGCACAAAACTGATTTATTGAGCATACTATTTTCTAATAAATCATGTCCAGCCCTCACACGGGGGCTCATGCTGATGCTGAAGATAATGAAAGAGCCTGTTGCTACTGGGGAAACCGGGAACACAGAAGCATCTTTCCAGGTAGAATTCCAGTTGAAGAATTAAGGTTCCCTTCATCAATATGTAGGATCCAGACAGCTCTGGCAACCTGTCTGTTCTCCTCAGAATTGGAGAAGCTGTAAATATGAAGCTCTCTTCTGCTGCAGGTGACTTTTAGTACAAATAATTAGTATTGTCTGGGGCTACATACCCACCAAGAGGAAATTAAAAGGCATACGGCTCTACCCTGCCTTCCTGAAAACAACTCAGAATGGGCTGCCACCACTGCAAATTGTTTAAGGGAATGGATTCACGCCTTCTTCCAAATGCTGCCTCAGTCCACTTACTAGTCAAGTAACCTTTGGAGAACACTAGCTTCAGTCTCTCTTCATGTTGTTACTCAGTTGCTCTGTTATTCAGTAATCTCATGTTACTCAGCCATCATGGGAATTTTGCAGCTCTCCTCCAGTACTGTATTGCTTGCAAATTTAAGGAATTAAAATCCCTCTTTCGGACTGTTAAACACAGTGGGCAAAGTTTTCAGCTTGCATGACTCAAGACCTCCTCTCCCAACCGATAACCAGTGGGACACAAGCACTCTGGAAATTTTCATTTGATGGTAAAGGTAACTGACATCCGGAGGAGCCATCCCACCAGACATTACCTCTAATTTAAAGAAGATGCGATGCTGTTTTTCTTTGCTATTTACTTGCCTAGCTGCCATATCACTTTATAAAGAGCAGTTTAAGCTGACAAAAGAGCACACAATTTAGTGGAAACTAAACTGTGCCACCAAGAAGGGAGGAATTTCCGACACTTCATTATACAAAGATCCTTTGCTGGCATTTTGCCCTAACTCCCTTCCCCTACCTCATGCACTCTTGCTGCTTGTTACACAGAATCCCATTACTTTGTTCAACCATTTCCTTTCCATATTTGTCTCTATTTTATGCTGACAGGAACAAAAGAACGAACAACTTTATTATAAAGATCCAATTGAAAATCACTCTTCTCACTTGCTTCCCTGTGTTTAGAACTGTGCTTTCTGGCCCTGGTTTCTCCCCTCCCAGTACATCAGAGGCATATTAATTCAGTTCTCTTAACAACTACATACACAAACCACTTGCAACGTGGGATATAGCAGATAAGTTCTTACTCAAGTTTTCAATTATTCTTGCTGAATTGCCTACTCTTCTTTTAAAATCTGCAGTCTTGTTAGAAGTACATTTGAAAAAAACCCTCAGGCTTGCTACTAGCTATTTCAAAATAATTAAATTCATTAATCCAAACAGGGAGCAAGAGAAATAAAACCACTTTCTCCTTCATGCCATTCCCCCCTACTCTTACTCCATAACAATATAAACACTCTTATCCCACTGAATATTATGACCAGCACTTATTCCATTTTTTGCTACCCTTATCTTTCTCCTGCAAGCCTTAAATCAGTAATTACCCTGAAATGAGAAAGAATGACAGAGGCTGGCTGTTTCCTGCATTCTTTACTTTCTAGGTTTAGTTCACAGCACTCAGATTTACAGTTTTACTTTTTCTCAGCCTGCTTCCACCGTAATACTGAATATTTATTTTCTATCGTCACTACCAGAAAAGGTGGCATTTCAAGAAGAGGATGTAGAAACTCACACATCCCCAAACCGGCCAAAGATGCAAAGTAGCTAAGTTTAATTGTAAATTCAAAAGCCCATCCAACTGGAGCTGGTTGCACAGCAACTCAGTGACTTACCTCCTGAAGAGACAGCTGGTAGATTTGCATAGTTGTATCTGCTGGCACATTTGTGGAAACAGGAAGAAAAAGACAAGACAGAGCGACCATAGTGACTTCCTGCTCTGCCCCCTGTGCTTTCTGCCCAGCTCACTTGAGGCACTGGGTACCTAAAAGCTCCGCTTTCGCTCAATGCAGGTTCAACTGAGCATCTAAGGATTAAGAGACTCTGTCCTTGTTGAAAATTATATACAGATGTGTGCTTTCAGAAATAAGCAAATGAAAACAGGCCTAGAGATTAGCAGAGTGAGAAATCTGAACAATCACACCCCCCTTGTCAGCAGCCACCACCCTCCTGGAAGGCCTTCCACAGTTCCTGTTTTCAGAGAGAAGTGAAACACCTCCCTTCCCCAGCACACCAAGTACCCTGCACCATGTTTATGAAGGAAACTCTGCTTCTGTTGCCCCCGATGTCCTAAGGGACCGCTTATCTATGGCCCAGGTCTGCCACCTTTCTCAGGAAGAGTTACAAAGTTCTTCCAGCCAGTCTCCAGCTGCTTGTCCCCGCAGGAGCTGTGACTCACCCCCACCCCCAGCTCATGGCTGTTCCCAGCAGCGCCCAGAGCAAGGGACAGCTATGACTCAAGCCAGCGCTGCTTTGCCACTTGGTGAACTATGTCCTACACAAACACACAAGAGAAGTCCTTAAGGGCACACACAACATATACATATAACAACCTCTCTTCAAAACACACCTTTCCCTTCTTATTCAACAGTTCAATACACACAGCACTAGCAATACCACTCAGGAAAAGGCCCCAGGCAACCACCAGCATTTTCTGTTACACGCCCTCCAATTGTGCTCACACAATCAAGCCAAGGGGCTCCTATTTAGGACACTGGGGTCAGTGACTAATTTTAGGGTCTGGACACGTTAAAGCAGTTGCACAAAGTACTCTTGACTCTCTCAGGTAAGCTAACAAGAAAATTCCCTTCGTTCTCTTGCCCCAGGGACCAGATGACCAACCTCCATAGCCTGACCCATCATTTCTGCAGCTAATGGAACTGGAGAGGAGATAGCAACCACAGGGATTTTCCAGTAGAATCCAGTATATGTAGGGTGTTTCCAGCACAAGCAACACCAGAGAGTGAACTTAGAATTATAGAATGGGTTGGAAGGGACCTTAAAAAAAATCTTCTAGTTCCAATCCCCCTGCCATTGGCAGAGGCACCTTCCACTACACCAGGTTGAACTTAGCAAAAAACGAAGATCAACTGAATGTCGATCTGAGATGAGGATAATGCAACAGAGTTGCAAGAGTCAGGAGTTAAGTTGCACTAGAGGAATTTTTGTTGTTAAACAAAACCTTGGGAAAATTATTCTATTTTCATAAGGAACTGCCCTGAAACCCTGTGCCTGAGCACAGAAAATGTATTTTGGTATCACAAGAGGTGTGGAAGGCACACCATTAATAGGCTGTGTGTGCTGCCCGTTTCCTTTGGTTGAACTACACAAGACAAAAGTAGTGTAATTACCTTAACTACTTCTTGTAAGCCTGGCTTCGAGATACTTCTCTAGCATACAGCTGTGATACCAACACACACCCTCTAACTTTTCCATTAGAAAATTCTCAGTCATTCTAAGTCAGAAGGAAAAACTGCTATCAGCAACAATTTCACATCTACCAGCCCACTTTCAGGCCAATCAACAAGCAATTTCCTCACAGCAGCAACAACCCACTTTTAATATATTGTGACCAGCTTTACCAACCCTTCAGGATCCACATGCGAGTGGGGGCGGGAAGCAGAGATAGCCAGAAAGCAGCCTTTCAAGTAACAGCCGAAATATCCTCCCCTCAGAACCCGGGGCCTGTGGTAATCGCCTTTTTGAAATGCTAATGTCATTACAACCATAGCACCAGAAGACAAGCGGTGGGGCCTGGGTGACAGAACCTCTGCTGTGCCCTTACACAGATGATTTAAGCTGGGCTTTTTGTAATTCTCGTCCCTGAAGCCCCCTGCCCGGCATCAGGCTTGACAGGAGCTGCAGCTGCCATCCGACCCTCCCAAGGGGCCGGGGTGGAAAGATCAAGCTGATGAATCCTTGTCTGCAGGGCTGGGGCGCAGCAGTCATACACTGGAGCCTTATGTTCTCCAAACACACACGCAAGGACAAAGACAGGCTCAGGAAAGGCTTGAAAACACGCAAAGCAAAAGGTCCCCAACTGCTCTCCCGCTACTGCGAAGCAACTGCATAACAGTAAAAATCACTACAGCTCATCACTGAGCTGGGCACAGCAGGTATCGTAGGAGAGCAGGGCTCAAAGAAACTCATCAACATAGGTATGTCTACCCTCCCAACCCCAGGAACCAGCTCAGCCTCGGGGAGGAATCCCTCCCGTGGAGAAGGCTAGTCCAGAGGGATGGAAAGCAGTCAGCTTCCCTGCAAAAGCAACTGGAATTAGTGGCTGGGGGGGGGTTGGAGAGCAAACCGGGCACCCCAAGTTTCACCCTGCCACCATGCAATATGTAACAACTGACAGGCGGTTACCAGAGGGCTTTCCGGTTCTGTGATTTTGCAATTTAGTGTTTATTGCCTTCCATACCAGTCAGGGAATTACTGGGGAAACCAAGTAATGATTCTGTTTTAACTAGTACAGGATTTGCTGCAAAACAAGTGTTTCCTACAACTTACCATTTCCTAGAGAGCTTCCCACTATAGGAGAAAAGGGAGACCATCACCACAGTGCGTAAGAAGTTAATCAAGCTAAGTTTTACATCATATGAAATACAGGTCAACTGGGAAGGCAAGCTACAGATTGAAACATTTGCCATTCACAAACACTGCTGCATTTACAGTGATTACCACTTCACTTTGAGATTGGGCAAAGCTACTCCAACACCACACGAATAATACATAAGAGCCTCAAAACCCCCTGCTGGAAAAGAAACAGCAACTATTTGACCCTGAAAGTTCGGTCATCCCGCTATTGCTTTGGTGTTCAAGCTCCTACCTGCAGAGAAGTATTTGCATTTAATGAGGCGGCCAGCCTCTATTGCCACAGCAAGGAAAAACCTAACAGACCACTCTGCTAAGGGAGATGCGTTTGGTTTCATTTGTGCAAGGTGCACAAGTAGCAAGTAGCACCAAACCCAAATCATTTTTAAATGAGAAACACAAAAGCTTTAATTCTGCAGGCACCCTTCCTTGGTGCTACTAAGTAATATCAAGAGGAAAAAATTCCTCTGTTTAAAGCAACTAATTAAGAGTTCAGTGGATGGAAACAGACTGAGTGATAAATGCTTCCCTGCTGTCAGAGGATGCAGACTAGATATTAATTTTCTTCCTCTCAAATCTCTCCACAGCACCTGATGCAGCCAAGCATGAAATACTCCTGACCTGTCTCAGACAAGTGGCAGGTGGCCAGAGGTACGAGGTAAAATAGTTAAGACTTTGCTCACCCTGACTGTAGTCAGGCAGTGAATCTCCTCACAACATCCCTAATTAGCAGCTTCCACCAGTCTCTCTTGGTTTTACTGACAATAAGAATCAAGGATGCTTAAAGCAGCCCTACTTTGTACCAAATGACAGGCTGCAACATCCCCTTTCCCCCATGCAGTCATACAACTGCCCACCCAAGGACTCGGTTCTTGTATGGGATTAACTCATTACTGGAAAAAGCTGGTTAAAGTGGGATCAAACATGACTAAAACAACACTGTCAGGAAAAATAAAGAAAAAAAAGAAACAGTGTTCTGAGAAGGTGCTCCAGCCCTGAGGAGCCTTCACAGCTGGAGGCACATGGCAAGAGGCAGCCAGTTCTCCAGGGTGCCAAGAGGAGGCAGAACTTCTCACAGGGGCTAACCTCTTCCAGCACAGCATCCACACTGCATTCAAGTGTGTCTGCCCTCCAGAGGCATCGCCTTACGCCAGCAGACAGCGATCTGGCCACCACTGCACGGACCTCCTCTCCCACAAGGCAGATGTGCACTAGCAGTGCCCGACTATGTCTCGTGATATGCCTCAGACCAAACATGCCAACTACTTGTTTCACTACTGCTTCAGCGACAAAATTGAACGAGCATCCTGTACCAATAGAGCTCAACTCTCCTAGCACTGTACATCTCCCCCAACTATCCCAAAAGTGGAGTCTAGCTTACTAAATGTCATGGAGGAAACAGCCACCAAAGCACACTGTCAACTTAAAGATAACATTTAAGTATTTCAGAAGTAAACACACATGAAGAGATTTAATGGGGGAAGGACCAAAGGTTAAAATAATGCTAGTTCAAGGACATCACATTTCTATGTCACTGCCAAACTCATTTCCATTTTGCAACAGTAATGTTTGCAACAAGACTAGTTTGTTGGGAAGGACAAAGAAGTGGAGGACTAAAAGAATGCAACTGGAAAAAAACTTGCCATCTTCATGGATTTTACTAATACTCGCATTCAAACACGTCACAGCTAGAGACTACATTCAGATTTTTCAGCTTACATATCAAAAATGAGTATTTTCCTTATTTGAGAGAAAAAGTGACAGCTGAACCTAAACACTCAAGTGATAAAGCTTTATGTTTTCTTCAATATCTTATAACCTAAGTCAATTACGCCCAAGAAAGTGTTTACAATGAAACCCTGAGGTTGTTCTCCAGGAGCATTCAATGGTTACTTTCACTAGGGAAAGCAAAACCAGTGACAGAATGGAAGAAGTACTACCTTTAAGGATAATACAAAGCATTAAAGTTATGGTCCTTTGCCTGGGCTAAAGATAGGTAAATATGTGCTGCAGCATAACGCATGGCTCAGCGCAACTCTGACAGTATCGGTCCTTTTCAAGAGGCACATCAGCAGGCCTAAAACTCAACTACAGGAGACTGGTACATCCCCAGGACCTTTGAGTTTCAAAGTTAGCTGCTGTGAAGGCAGGAGTGGAATGGACCAGAGGAAACAACATAAAACCCCCACGCTTCTCCACTCCCAGCCAGGGATATATCAGCAACTGAGGGGTTTGTATGACACACCAGAAGTACATTTCTAAAGGCCTCTGCAGCATCAGGTAAGTTTCCTGGAGTTTCAGCCATCAGCACGCTTGCAGTAAGCATGGGTAAAGCCCTTCCCAAATCTCCATCCACGAAGCCAAGCCATGATGATGACATCTCCAAGATGCTGGTGGTCCAGACTAGAGGCAACAAAAGTGATTGCAAACCCACTCTGATAAAATGTAATTCCGCACACACAGTGACCCCCCCCCATCTGGAAAGCATCATCATCAACACGGAGTGATACCTTCGTATCCAGGATCCAGGGTCTGGCAGCTCTAATGGGTTTGTCTTGTTTACAGGAAGGGTTCCTCTACAGTCGATGTATTAGCCAAACAAATGCAGGATGGGGGAGAAGCACAAAGCAGCTTTTAACTGTAAAACTGAACACAAACTAAGACGAGCAGAACTTTCTCAGAAAGTCACAGATATTTCTCTAAACATGGCAACAACTTCCATCCATTCCTCCATCTTGTTACACACGTGGTCGCTACATGGTCTTTCCGTTTCTCCTCACCTCAGATTCCCAGCCACGGTGTTAAAAACACTTGTAGGCAGACACAGACAGTACTCCAGTAACTGGTATCTTCACCCTGCTCTGCTCCTGCCTCCAGAAGATTCCTGCCTTGAAGCTGCAGTCCCTGGAGGGCACGCACACTTTGTAACCCATTCTTAAACTGTCAGTGTCTCATTAGTCTGCCCTGTTGCATATAGACATATTTCAAAAGCCTGATGTTCTAAAGGCATATCCTGCATCCTCCTGAATTAAGACACTGTTACCTAACCATTAAAAAAAAATAAACACACACACATATATACTTCTACTTGAGTCCTCTCTCCCAAGGCCATGCTGTTCTCAACCATACTGATCTGCTTGCAGAACTAAAACACTACCTTTTTTCAGGACTTACACTATTTAACCATCAAGCCACTGCCTGGGTTTTTAAAGAACCAGGGTCTCTCTCACAACTCCACCTGCAGAAACCTTCACCTTCTTGTTTTGCTGCACTCCTCTGTCCCCCTCCTTCCTAGAGTCTTACTCTCCTCTGATCCTCATTCACCTTCTATCTATTCTACCACCATCCTACAAATCTCCATTCACTTCTAGTCCTTTTCTACGGCTGAAGAGATAGCTCCATTTCCTCCGAAATATCCCAGTACAACCTAAACCAGAAAAACTTCATCTGTTCTCTCAGCAATTGACATCTCTGCTGAAAAAGAAGCAGAAAATGCAAAGTTGCCTGAACAACAAAACTGGCAAGATCACAAAACGGTTTTATTCTCTTTTTGATGGATGCCTAAGGATGCGGTTGACACAAAACTCATTACACACCATGCTGAGATTTCTCAGGACATAGAAAATCCTCCTTCAAGCCAGAAAAGCAGCGGCCACCTCTGGCTTTCTAGTTATGCCTCTGCATGTGTCAGGTCTACCATGTTTCCTCCCAGTCTGTGGGTCAAAAACTCAGGACAACATTCACCAGAGGTGCTTGTTTCACTCTACAGCAAGGCCACAATTTCCAAATCAGACTTCTCCCTTGACTGACAAAGCAGAAGATACATCTCAAAAGCAGCAGCAATGTTTTTTTCTGCTCTTGGACAAGAATTAGGGTAACTGCCTAGTCCAAAAATGCTGACCCTGCAGGATTTAAAGATGCTCTTTTGTTACCCTACTGTTCAATTCTTTGGTTTCTGATTCCCCTGAAATGCTTCAACAAGTTTAGCAACAAGCCCCCTCTATCCCAAGCCACCTAGCACATACTATAACTCATCTAAGCAGCCTCATACCTAAGGGGTTAGTTCAAATCCCTTCAAGAACATCTGGAAGCAAGCAACTCCCCAATCCTCCAACTCCAGTTCGCTTTGCAGAAGCGGAGCCTCAGGGGAATTCTTGCTTGCAGAGGAAGATGAAACCCAAGGTTTCAGTTCATTAAAAGGAAAATGGTTTTTCAGACGCAGATCAGTGCACACAGATAAGTAGGTACAACTCTTGAGACAAAGCCATAATCCTGTCACTGGATTCCAATTACTCTCCGGAAGGTACGCACATTTTGAGCTTGCTGTTCAAGTGCCTTTAGTGCCTAACTTCACTCTTGACTATCAGCAGCTTGCTACCAGCAGTTTTAGCAATCCTCATCCAGACACAGATTGCTGGGTACGACACAGGGCCTTGACAGATTCAGCCACAAAAGCTGAAGGCTTGACAGTCAGTCTACAGCTACCCACACTACCTTACCACTTGATTCCCCCTTATTAACTATCTGAGCATGCTTATATCTGCTCCACAGCCTTACATACCACACACCAGCCGTTCCAGCAATATCTGCAGTAACAGCCCAGGCCGAAGTTTGCCACCGTTCCAGAGCACATTTACTTCTTGTTCTGCCATCCTGCTGCAGTCAGTAATAACTGGCAGCATAAACAGCAGGTGGTAACTGCTTGTGCTGCTACAGTTAAACACAAGGTCTGGAGAAGCAATGACAAATGTGGGTTGCAGAGATGAAGAATATTCAACATATCCTAAAAATGTAATGTTTCAGCTGCAATTGAAGGAAGCCGCACAAGGTGATAGCAAGCAAACTTTCATAGATGAAGAGGAAGGTCTCAGCGATAAAAGGAAGCTGAGTAAGATTTCTGTACCTTCAATCTAGCAAGCAGCAGTCATCAAGGGACACCACAATGGCGTCAAGTCAGAACCTGGGCTGAAGTTCATAAAGAACAAACCATGCCATTCAGTGTCCCTCCTGCTTCCCTCTGTAATTAAGCTCCTACCAGTTTCCATCTTTCTCATTCTAGCCCAAGAAGCTAAGGTGAGTTAGACCAGCCAACTCTTCATTATTTCATAAAGCAGCTTGTTTTCCTGCTAGCAACCACGGTCAAGAATTGAAAACCCTTTAATAGTAGGTATGTGTGATACCAGTCTGGCCAGGAATAAAATTCAGGCACTGGATAAAAATCCAGGATAAGAGGATTCCATCAGCTAGTCTATTTTCCACACTCTGAAGACCAAACTTCGGTAGGTGGTAAAATTCCCCTCCCACACCTTTAAATACTTCACTATGAATCTATTCCCCTCAGACTCTGTTACTGCATTCTTCTTTTTTTTTCTCTTCTTTGGAGGACAGGGGAAAGTTCAGACTAAACAGATCAAATTTCAGAGTTCAAAGATTTACACAGAATTTTATATATTTAGAACAGATACAGAAGCCAGATATGCTTCCCAATTCTTCCCAAAGTTATGTATATCCACATCATATACACAGGAAAGATTTTAGATTTTTCTGAGCACAGGAAATGAAAAGCAGGAGTGTCCAATGGAATATATCCAGAGTTATGCTATGCTGTGATGTTCACCTTTCTTGATTAAAGGAAACAAAAGGCTTTTTGCCTCAGCTTGCCCTCCTCGTCATCTCAATCCTCTCTGTCAGACTCTCACAACTCACAAGCAGCAGCTCTCTCTACTTTAATATTTAATATATTTGGTTTTTTCAGTCATTTGAAGGCAAATGCTATAGAAGGCACAGGAATCCCTTCAAGCACAGTGAAATATATGAAGTTGATCTCCCTCTCTGAAATCGAGGGCAGTCACCTTTCCTAAATATGAGGGACAAAAGCACAGTGAAAGTGTAAAGGGAATACTAGCTCATAGCCACATATATTAAGCAATAAAACATCATACTGGTTTCTCATAGTGCAGCAGTGAATAAGTCTACTCACATGCAGGTCCTTTGGATTTGCTGAGCCAACCTAGGATGACAAAAGGAAAATTCAGGATTACTATCATGCTTGCTTTAATTTGTCCTTTAACCATTAGAACTGGTGAAAATTAAACAAGATGTGGGGCTTCTTGAGACTCCTATTACCCCTTTCAAGCCAGCTGCTTAAACAGCACTGCCTGGATCAGCATAGTAACACCGTGAATATTATTATTATTTGAATAGTCTAATTCTGGGCCCATCTGCATTTAATTCCTAGTCTTTGCAGCCTGGCCATTTTTCTGCAGCACCTCACTACGCTCTTCGGTACCACCCTGCCCTTACTAAGCTCTCCAAAGGGACTGGAGAGAGGAATTGCACCTGAAACTGTTTCCCCTTCTTTCCATGGAGAATTACACACTTCTTTGGGCTGACTCTGTAATTTCTCCAAACCCACATTTACATGAAGCATGGAGGTTAGAATCAAGACCCTCTCTCTGTTCATGCGCAACACCTCCCCATATTTTTGTCTGGCCATCCGATGTTACAGTGTCCTTGTTTTCATGACCACTGAATTCATTCCTAGCTGTATAAACGCCTTCCTTTCAGCTGCATAATCAGAGACAAAGGAAACCTCTGCTTTGCACAGATTCCTAAAGAATAGGAACAAGTCTGAATCTGCTCAATGACTGGAGTGCCTCTAACAAGCTGTTCTATGAAATGCAAACAAATACCAGCAGTATCCAAGAGCTTCTGTGCAGAATAACCTTGGCTCTGAAAAGACCTTAGAACAGCAAGCAGCAGAATGGCTGCATTTGCGTCAGAGACAACACACAGGAATGAAGTCGTTTCAGTTTATTCAAGCTCAATTTATCACTTTAATGGCAATCCTAAAAATTAAAGAGCTAGCTTTATGGCATTTCACACGTGATCAATCAACAAAAATCAGGCTCTGCCTAATCTAAAAGGACTTAGAGCCACCAAGCCTTCATTATTATTAATTTTCAAAGGCTAATATTTAAACTCTCTCCTTTATATGAGGGTATTGATATTTGCTTAATTCAGGATGTTTAATACTTTTACCAACACCTTTACTTGCATTTCCCAAGATCAGGTCATGCTACTACCAATAATAAAAGGCCTAACCTATGTTGGGCTCTGACAGAGCTGGTTATGAATCCAAGAGTGATTACACCATCCAGAATACAAATGACAGAAAGCTTTCAGAGTATTTTAGAGACTGTATTAAAATTTAATGAACATCTTATTCTGATCCACCATCACCCTTCCAAAATTAGACTGGCAGACAGGAGGACCACTGTGAATGAGATACAAACGTAAGGCCTTTGAGAGCTTGGGAATAACTTTAAAAGCCAGAGGTAGAAGGAAAAGCACAAAATATCATAGTAACAAAGAATAGAATGGAGAAGAATTACCTGTAGAACAGATAAAATAGTTGTTAACTGATAAAATAAAATTGATAAAAACCATTGATAAAATAAATAGTTGTTATTGCTTCTCTCCAACACTTCAAAAATTCACCATCTCTATCTACTAAGCACCCTGGCTCTTAGCTACGTTTCAAATGAGCCCTAAAGAAAACGTAAGAGACAAAGAACTAAGCCTCAGCAGTTCAGGTCCTTGCTTTCCAAGTCTCTGTGTCTGCTCATTCCTTCATTATTTTCCTCAACTGATACCGGGAGCCTGACAGCAAAAGAAAGGCACGACAGCAATAAAACTCAAAAAGATATTTCTGAACAGCAATGAATCCATAAATCCTACTCTGACATAGCTTCATTGCTTGCCCATCACCAAATGCTGCATTTGTTTGATGTTAAAATACGTGCAGCAGTCTTCCTGTGAAAAGGGAGCAGTTTCTCTAATTCTGTGGTGTGCTTAGTGAGTAATCAACTTAGCATACTTATCTCATGGCACTCCAGGATATTTGGATAGATTGCTTGAGACAGTGTTGAAGATTTTTCATTAAAATCCATGCATAAATAAAATCAATTTATTACCAGATGACAGACCAGATGCCTGCTGACTGGAAATGAGTGTGCCCTTTGTATTAACCACGTGGCAAAGACAACACATTCCTGCCCAGGACATGAATATCTCTCTAAGCCTCCTGGAACACAAGCAATAGAATTTCTAAACAGCAAAATTACTGCAATACAATATACATCATATGGCTTTAACCATATGAATCACAAGCTCTGCTTTCTCACTCAGAGCTGAGCCAGCCATTATCTCCATGCTTGTCTGTCATTTTATGAAAACGTTATTCAGCTTTTGTAGCAATTGTGCGCATGTCACATCGGCCCGGCATTCAAGATAAGCATTACCACCAAGAGATTTAATACAACCTCTTGTTTCATGTTAACATCGCTTTGCTCTGCCTGCTCTGAATGAGCTGGCTATGTAAAGCAATAAAGTGAAGTTGGTGGGGTGGTTGGGGGACAAAGAGGAGCAAAAGATGAGTTTCCAAGCACCTCGCCAGTATTCTTTGCTTCTCCATCTGCCTCTCTGTTCCTTGGCTGACTTGCTCATTAACATTACTCATGGCTAGCGTGCTGCCGCAGGTGCAGCTCTCCGGGCCCATGATGTGTCAGTGAGCACCCCCATCCCTCCCCACAACTAGCAGTTGGGTCGCCCTCTCCCAGTCTCAGAAAACCTGTACAGGGAAGTGCCCCTCAGTGAGCCTTTTCCACCCCTGCATGTCTTGCTTTCTGCCATGAACTTGGGCTCCCCTCCACACACGCTCACTTTCTCACTTCCCCTGCAGGAAATGGTTCATTCCTAGCTACTGTAATCCTATTTAGCTGATGATCTGTCTTGATCAGTTTAGCGCAGCTGTTTTCAGGTCCTGAAGCAAAAGGAACAGAGAAAGGGAAACAATGCAGAACCACTTTCGGGTTTTCTGACATCCTCAGCTAGTGTTTTTGTTAATGTGACTGGATGCCTCAAAAATTATACTAAAAAGGCCTGCCAGTATTGTGGCTTCCTTTCCCCATGCAGCAGCCCCTTGCAGCACAAAGCATTTGCATACTGATTACTGTCTTAATTGAAGGTGCTCCAGTGTGTAATGAGAGCTTCAGATGGGGACCCCAGGCTGGGACACATATCTGACAAGCCCACATCTGAAATGAGGCAGTGACATTATCACCAATAACAGGAAGACTGGAAAAAAAACAACGATAGACCATATCCAAAAAGACTTTGTCCCTCTCCCACTCTCACTATCTGTTCTTGCCATTTTGCCACCCCTTCATGAGTGTGCCCCCACCTCTCATTACCTACAAAGCCAAAATCAAGCCAGGAAGACATACGACTCTGAGATAGCCTCCCAACTCAAAGTACCAGAAATACTAAAAGGAGATCACTCCACCTCCAGCAGCTTCCAGCACCAGCAGACTTTTCCATACAGGATCACCTCACATTTGAGTGCATCTGGCAACTAAAATTTATTCTGCTTTACCACACAGAGGCCAATTTGAGCTTCACTGATGCTGAGTATTGTTGGCCATGGGGCATTTTCAGCCGTGATATGTCAAATAAATAGGACAGGACTTCTGAGTGTTGAGAACTGCCATTTTGTTTTCAAAGGTAAGCTATTGTTCTTCACTGCAACAGCTGTTGAAATCAGATCTACATGCCTTTTGGGGACTAACCTCCTTCAAAGTTCTGTGCAAGAGCACACAAAGTTACTGCTTTCATCCCATGCCACTTATCAGGCATCTCTCTGCAGACAAAAACTACATCATGGCTGGTCTAAGAGAAAAGACGTATTTCAGGGTGTGCTGGGTAAACACATACTTCACATCATGTGCTACCTTCTGAGATTCCAGTATATTTTCTTCCTCCACTCATTTCTAAAAGGCAGGTCCCTGATCCCTGCTGACATTTTACATGCTATCCCATTGCACTGCTTTTTACACTATTCACACCACCTGTCTATCAGTAAAACATCAAGAAGTTAGACAGGGAGAGGGAAAAACTCAAACTGCAAAAAGGATCTAATAGAGGGGGGCAGCTGGCATGTGCTGAGGCGTCAGAAGATAGCACACAAGGAAACGCCAAACAGATTCATCAGCTGTGTAGAGTCTGTGCTTTCAGAACTACTTCAGATGAGCAGTTGCTACAGAGCACACACATAAGAGTGTCTACATGACAATCTCACTCAACCAAAATGTGGCCCAAGCTCTTGAAAGGGTCCAAGTGTCCTGATCTGCAGTGAAGGGATGACAATGGAGGGAAAAAGAGCTGGGAGAATCAAAATGACAGGGTGAAGGACAAGCATGTATTTACTAACATGCAAGACTCATTCAGTTCAGACGCTGCCCTCTGCTTAACAAGTAGTGATGGAATGTTTCCTGTAAGTACTACAGATGTGTACAAATGCATCAACCAGCTTCCCCATAAAAATATAAGACCACCTCCATACTTATACATTTCCCTCTCCCTGCAGCGTATGCAAAGGTTTCACTTACCTGCGGCCTGTGCTTCTAAGACAAAGGTACCAAAGATCACTAGCAGAAGAAATAACCCATGGCTAGTCAAGGCAAGAGACGATCCTGGGTTGCTCTTTGGTGCTACCATTCCATGGCACATCTTTCACCCACTGAAGTTTCTTTTTAAAAAATTCCTGAAAGATCTGGTTGGTCAGGAGCACCTTGGTCTAGAAAAACAAAGATAAAGAAAGAAACAGTAAATGTTGAGCCAACACCTACAACATCTGTGAAGGAGAGGAATCAGGAAAATTCAGAAACAAACAAGAGCAACCTTTTGTATGTTCTAGCATTTAAGAACCTTACCAAGTATTCAGTCTTCACAGTTCACAAGGTCACAGGAGCAGAAGAGGCAGTCTTCCACATTGGAAATACTAAAAGTACCAGCATTAGACAGACCAAAGCTTCTTACTCACCCTCTAGTATTTCTGGTGTGAAGACTGCCTAGCTTACAATCAATTTTAGCTTTTCCTTTCAAGACAGCCCCGAGGATATAACATTTGGAGAAATTGTTTCAAAATAACATCAAGAGAGCCTGCCTTCCTACACCCCCACCATCTTTCTGAAGGTCTCCAAGACTATGTATAGACAGCAAGGATAAATAAATCAAATGCTTCTTCAGCCACCTGGAGAAGCACAGCAAACCTGACAGCAGGCAGGCAAGCACACGCTTATGAGGAGGAACATAGAACAGCTTATAAACCTCAGGTGTAATGTTTGGACAGTACAGAGCATAGCAATTAAATTGCAGGATGTGACACTGCTCATACCTGACTGAGGGATTCAGCCATAGGTTATCAGGCACTGTCACAGCAAAACCAGACTCGTATACAAATACACAAAGCGCAGTTGGGAAACCAAGAAAGCACAAAGCTCAACCCCTATTTTTAATGAAGGAAAAAGACCCAGCAGAACGCACGTCCCATCAGACTAGTATGATTTTAGTCTGCAAGACCTCCAGCGGTAACTTTGTACCTGGATGAGTAACAGTGTCATGTGGAACTCCAACGTTCATGAAAGGAAGTTGGGACTAAAAATCTCTGTATATTGGTTTTACAAAGGAGAAAAGTGGAATAAAGACAATGAGGTGAATGAAGGGACAAAAAAACCCCCCCAAAAACCCCCCCAAACCAGCCAAAAGAATATCACCACAAAAAATCCCCAAACCAAACAAAAAACCAGTGTGACACATTTCAACAACTCTCTTGTGCTATTCATTACACAAAGATCTAAAGCTCTTGAGGGGAAAAAAATTGCAGAAATTGATGTTTCTTTACACCAGACCACAAGAATAATTTTAATTTTGAGGGAAATCCCACCTTGCCACAGTTTCTTCACTTAAATGGGTATTCCTACTGAAGGGGTTTTTTTTTTTTTGCCAAGTTTCCTACAGAAATTCAAAACTACAGGGTAACTCCAAACAAATTTGAGAGGTTTAGTGGTGTGTACTCTTTCATACCCTGTGAGAACAGATGGGAGACCTAGGTTAGTGGTGCTATTGCTAGGGAAGACAGCATGACTTTCAGATCTTTAAGTACTTCTGAGATGAAGTCAACACACCAGCACTGCGCAGAGAAACACATGACTCAAACAGCCACGACTCACATTTCCAATCACTCAGGCAAAAAAGAAGCTGCATTATGGGAGGCAATATGTAGATTTCTCATTAAACCTGGAAGTCATCCTAGTGAAAAGAGGGTTTCCTTAATTCCGTATCTTTGCTCATATTTACTTCACAAAATGGCTACCTTTAAAATTTGGATCTCTCAAGTCAATTAGTCTCCACTTGAAGAATTCTTTGTCTGCATACACCCCCGGCCTTGAAATGTCATTTCAAGATGACATTTAAACTGCCATGTGGCAAGTCTGGAGCTGATGCTACAATAAACTCTGTGTCTGCCCCTTTTGATTCTTGCTTCATTTGGAGGGGGAGGGAGAGAAATGAAGCTATTCCACCCTGCGCCTGTAGCACAGCCTAGAGATTTCTCATGTCTTCCAGACAAGGAGCCATTGCTTTGCTCTCCCAACTCCTACTAGGCAGAAAGGAGTAAAGATGCTGTCACCCACCTGCTAGAATTCCTTCAGCAACAATTAGACCATGGAATGTAAATACTCCTCTGTGAAGAAAGACACACCTTCTGCCCCCTCCTCTCAAGTCAGATTTCGTGCATGGATTTTAAGTTCATATTCACCTGGAAGAGTCCAGCATCTGGTCTATACTCCAGGCCAACAGCTGGTTGCTTTCTTCTAAGAGACACTGCTCTACACTGAAATGCAGCTCTGAAAAAGCCATGCACTGTCTTCAGTAAATGGCCCTTCTGATTAGATCAAGACAGGTTTGTCCTCCCCATTCCAATTTAATGAAGCCTCATTACTATAACAAACTCTGCAAGTCTTACCAAGGTATCTTTCAAAGGTGGCCTCCCCTGCCCTAGGAACAGTGCTTGCCAGGTGACATAGCAGCAGCCAGGAGAGGTGGGAAAGAGGGCATGTAATTACAACAGAATTGCTGAGCTCCTGAGGTGTGCTGCCTTGCCCCAGAAGCATTTTCCTCTCCTGAAGGCCATACATGGGAGCCAGCAGTCCAGTTCTGGTATCTGAACAACCATCAAGTCAGAAATACCTAGAACAAGAATATCTTCTGGGGGAATTAGTTACTGCTTATATTCGATTCACCAACAGATTGCTCCGAAGCACAGCACTGTTCCTCTTCCCTCCTTCTTCTAAAGCTGGGCACGGTTTCCCCACCTCTTTTCATCTACCAAGTCACTTGCGTCCCAGGTTACCAAGGATCCTGTCTGTCAGGCACAGGACTGCCCCACAACAAACACCATAAACTGCTTGCTGCTGTTACACCTACAGTAGCGTCCCACTAAATCAGCTTAGTTTGGTGTGGGATTTGAAGGAGACACAAAGGCAGCAAAACCATTTAGTGGAAGATAGCATCAACAAACCCCTCAGAATTGTTAGGAGACAATAGGCACAGGTACACTCTGCAAGGATCCTCCCTCGGGCTTCAGTCAAGTTACAGAACTTGTTCCCAGCCTTGACTTTTCCTTGGCAAAATGACAAGATTAAAGAGATTCTGGCTAGATAAGAAGGTATCCTTTCTTCCCAGAGGGGAGCTGGTGGTTGGGAAGTTATTTAGACAGACATTCATTTCTCTGAAAGTTGACTGTTGTTTTAGCACATTCCTTAGAACTATGGCTCAGGGGGAAGCAGCTTGCATAACAACTCTTCTGGCCTCCACCTCCAGAAGTTAACTGGAGCACATTACAGAGCACACACATGCAAGTCAGAGACATACTCTCAGGGAGATAACACAACAATTCACGGGTACACGTGAGTCAAGGCGATTCCCTGTTTACATAGAGCGTTAAGGAATGGGATGGTTTCTTTAGTGGATCCTAGAAACAACGAAGCAGAAGCCAAATACAGAGCAAAGACACTTCAGACCTGTTTCACATGCCATAGCCTAGGCTGGAGGGCTACAGGAGGATTAAGTTTAAACAGAGATGTTTTCAAAGATAATATTTAGCATAGCCAGCAGTTCCCATACATACAGTAAGGAGGGGAGAAGAGATTCTTCTGTCAACAGTATGTCAGTCAATAGAGGCGGGGTTTTCTATGGCTTTCTTTTTAATGTGTGCTTTGAGAAACACCTAACAAATACGGGCAAGAAAATAAACCATCCTCTATGGCCACAAAGTCAATAGCCACACACCCTCTCAGAGAGTGCTGAGAACAAGGTGGGGGAAAACCCAACACTCATTGCTTCCAGGTTACAGCCCTGGCTTTCTTAGAGTCTTGTCATCAAGCAACCTTCCCAGGGATGCTTCAGCATTAGTTCCCCTCGCCACGTGGCCAGCCCTGCTCGCACAGCGAGCGGGGGTTTGCTTCTGCATGAACTCTCTGAAGCAGTCATCAGCCTCCACTGAAACCATGCAGGCCAGACTTCTTGCTCGCTCTTAAACCACAATCAGCCATTTCCAAAGATGATGCACTCACATGTGGAAGGAGCTTTTACCAAGCTAAGCTGTTTGGGGACCTCTGCCATTGACCTTTTAAATCTTCAGAAGCTGACCACACAAAGTCCTTGTTCCCAGATCCCTTCATAAGCATGCATATATTTTCCCAGGATTATAACTAACTGTTATTTTTCCCCATTTTGTCACAGCAGGACTCCCACGGAAAAGTGTTCTTTGGAAGGTCGTGTGCTCAGGACGTGAAAGAGAACTAGATTCAGGTAGTTCTGGTGCACCAAGGACATGGGATGTCAGGGGGTTGTATGGGACAGCCTTAGGCTCTCCAGTTGCTCAAGATGCCTGGAAAGTTATATACTCTGTCTCTGTTGCTAGAAACAGGTCTGCAACCTGGATTCCCCAAAGTTTGTTTAGGGAAGTGTTCAATATGTTTGGAATGCTACTGGCTTGCTTTTAAATAGCAAACTTTAACTAATTTTCTGATGGCGAATTTCTTCTCAGGCACATCAGAAATTTCTATTTTATCCACATAGCTTCCCCCTCACAGAATAATACTCAGAAATTTCTGGCTCTCTTGAATGCAGAGCGAAGATCTTGGCAGCAGGATGAGTGATGGGTGTGCACAGGATACCTTTTGAAAGACTGAGCACAAGGATTGTTCTTGCCTCACAGTCATGCTGCTGGTGGAACCTAATGTGAGCAGTGAGGTTCAGAGGATTTAACCTTCACCCTTTTCTTGATTCCTTATTTGTCTGCTTTCAATGAGCAGTCAAGCTTTAAAACAAAAAAAGTCATCCTCTTGGCTGCTTAGTAAGAAAAATTACAGAAAAATCAAGTCCAAGTGCCAGCAGAGGGAATAAATCTCTAATTCTACTTACTTTCTGTAGCTAAACTAGTTTCATGGAAAGCTTTCAGAAACAGAATTGTATTTTTAACATTTTGGGATAACTTCACAGTTCAATTAAACTGTTCACTTAAACTAGACACAAAGAAAAAAGCAAAGCATTCAAAGTTACCTGCAGGCAGTTTAGAAAAATCTTAAACATCTGACTTTTCAGCACAGCCAACTGTCAATTATCCAGGATGACTGGAAAAGGTGAATAAAGTGGAAATAAGAAAAACCAAGCAACCCTTGTAATACTCCCCCTGCCCCTCCTCAGAGTAACGAGGTGATTTAGTACACGTGTTTGGTAGCTTCATCTCTGAATTCTAAAAAGGCGGATTTCTGCCTAGCACAGGCACAGCATAAAGCAGAGGGCTGAAGAGCACACATCCCCTGACACAGGGAGGAATCGCTATGGCAGACTGAGCTGCTTACTCCAGACACTGGAATTAGCGCACACCGTCCTGCGAACCAAGACCTGACTGCAACCTTTAGTGGGACCTGAATTGTTGGGTTTCCTTCCTCATTCCCCAACTGTGCCACAGGGTTCAACCTATGACCTGGAAATTCAACTGTTTCTTTCACACAAATATCTTGTTTTAGCATTCACCTTGTCTCTCTCATGAGGGTTTCTAAAACACCAGCACAATTGTTGGCGACGCAGAACACCCATTTTCAAGAGGGAACATTAGCATTTGCTCAGAAAGAAGCTTCCTGGACATGCTAAATTCTGAAATTACATTTTAATCTCTGATAAAAGGCACGTGCCTAACTCTCCACAGCCCCACCAAGGCGCACTTAAGCTTTAAGCCAGGAAACTGTATTTTTCATTACTGGATAACCAGTCCCTTGCAAATGAGAAAGTCACACCAACATTCCTACCCCAAGTGAATAAACCTGGAAGACTCACCAATTTGCACAGCTTATTCCCCAGTCTCCTCTATCTTTTTCTGTCATAGTCCAAAGTCCTGTTTGCATCTAGGTCATGCTTTTGCATCCCTCCCTTGCTTCCTCATCTCCCTTGATGTTCCTCAAAAAGTCATCCTGAGGTTAGCCAAACATGTTCTTCAGGGGGCTAAGGCAGAGACCAATTCCTTCCTCAACCTATTTCCCTTCCATGCTAGCGGTTGGGTCCAAGCCTTTGTATAGGAGCTTCTTCCCTGCTGCAGCCCAAAGAGAAATGCACAGCAGACTCAAAGATACTCCTCAGTGGACCAAACAAGCTGCAATTCTAACAGTCCCCTCAGAGGTAAGGCACAGACTCTTCAACACGTGCGAAGAAGAGGTGAAAGGTTGCCAAGGGGGAAAATGGGTGGCATTCAGTACCGTTCACTGTCTGTTGAATGAGGGAAACTGATGTTAGTTGTGGATTAACCCCAAATTGTTTAGCACTCCTCAGCCCACTTGGACACACAAGGCAATTTTTAAGCATAACGAAGATCCCAACAAAATGCTGCTGCTCAGGACACCTTCCTTGCCAGCTTCCTCTGTTCCTAAGTATCCAGGCAATGAAAATGAACAAGAAAAGCAGCCTAGAGGATGTGCACTTGTGTACATCCACAAAGCACCAGAAAGAAGATGACACCTCAGACCCCAACCCCTGATCCCCAAAGATTTTCTATGCTGCATCCCCTTGAGAACAAGATGTGTTGACATTTTGTATGGAGGATGAATTGGGAATAATCAGCCAACTGAGGGTCTTCTGGATCCCTCAAGGAAAACTAAAGGAAGCATATTTGTACTGTACATTTTAAAAGTCCATTGCTACACTGTTGTCAGTCATAGTCCGCAGATTTGCAGTCTAACAGTCTAAACTGTCTAAATTGCCATCCTTTTGTATAGTGTATTAAAGATTTGAGAATCAACCAACCACATTGGTTTTCTAAATAAGTCTGTGCACTGCAGCAATAAATTCCATCTTCCCAAGAAGACATCAGAGTAGGCCTCCAAAAAACATACTTCAGGACTGATTGCATCAGACACCCAACTGCAGAGGACAAACTGTTAGCAAGGTATTCTGACACACCGACATGTAGCAGCATTGCTTCACAGTGTAGCCTTTAAGCCATAAAATGCTTTCTGTTTCATGGATTTGCTTTCCCATCCTGTGACACAAAAGAGGACACTACAGCAGAGCTTGCTCCAAGACCCAGTTTTCATTCTTGGAAAGATCACCCTCATACTTGCAGAAACAGAGTCAAAGACAAGTTGCTAGAAACAGTCTCAGTCTTGTGAAAATTATTGCCCATTTTCAAGTACTGTGATTGTCATGCCAGGTCTGGCACAATCCTGAATTCACATATTTGAATTTTATGACTAGGAAAAAAAAAAAATCACCCAATTTTCCTTGCCGTGCTAAGTCTGAGACAAAGCCCTAGATACCATTAGCTCCCCAAATTTTAACAAGTTTCCTTGAAAGTCGCAGAATTCTACTGAAAGCTTTTTCTGGTTTACTTGGGAGGAAGAAGATAAGAGATCAAAATCCCATTGCCCTTCCAAATAAGGAAGAAGCAGCTAGTTACAGGCAGGCTGTGAACTTCCAGGCAGGAGTAAAAGGAAAAGCAGAGCCATGGAGGGGCAGGGTTGAGACTTAGGCAGGTTAATGCACACAGCTCCAACGCATGGTGGATTTCTGTGCCGTTACAAAAATGCTGATTACAATGGGGTCACATCACCAGTGAACAAAGAGAAACCAGTTACTAAAAAAGAAGTGCTGGATCTGCTTTAAGGGATTTCTGGTTTTAACCTTACTGGCATCTATGCAATCTATGGAAAAAAGTAGAGAATGCATCTCACACAATCTTTCCTAGTTCTGGTGGTTTTTTGTTGGTTTGGTTTTTTTTAATATTTGGAAAATAATTCCCTTTGGAAACTATTGTTTCAGCATTTTCCCCTGCTGCACTGCATCAGAAAGGCTAGGTTTCATACTTCCAGCTTTAATCCGTACAACAGCACATTTACAGAGGACCATATGCACAAAATGTTCCAGAACGTTTTCCAAAAATAATAAGTCCTAAAAAAGAAAACTCACAGTAAACTGAAATGGCTTCAGGGAAGGAGAATAAAGAAAAGCTGTGCAAAGGCAGAACCTCTTGAAACCACAGACAAGCTTGAAATGATACTTTCAGTAAGAACAGGGTTCTCGAAGCAGCACTGTATTGGTAAGGTCACTTGTACACTCAGGATGCTTTTCTCATTTATGCAGCTGTGTTAAATCTGTTTCAGGGAATGGGCCACAAGGCCCATGTACTGTAAAGGCTTATTTTATAATTCCTCACTACTAAAACGGGCTTCTCTCCATCCTTACCACTTGTGCTTTCATTTCAACTGATGGGGCTAAAAGCATCAGTCTGCTACACACACAGCTGCAACACCAGCCGGCAGGACAGCCATTTCAAGAGGACATTCATTTGGGAAATCATCTTCCTATCAAAGCCCTCTATATATAAACTTCAGTGAATCAGTCTGGCGTTTCAATAAGGACCTGTTCTAGAAGATGGAGGCACTCTTACACTTATTCCCAAAAGCACAGCTGTAATACAACCCAAGTTTAGAACGACCAAGTTTCCCAGATATGAAGACATCCACTCACCCACTTCCAAGGAATGATGACAATTGCTGTGCAATGCTTATTATTTGTATTGCAGTTTATATATAAAGTTCTCCGCAATAAATGCATTATAATATCAGAACATTCCAAACTAACAAATCCTTGATGTTTGGATGTCAGCACAAAGGTCTTTTTTCAAAAGAAAACACAAACACAAAAACACCCCTCTGAGAAGTAAAGACTGTTCCCTAAGTCCTCTGAAAACTTTGCCTTCCAGCAACCTAGTATCATGGACCAAGCTGAGAAAGTCAAAAAGCACGGTTTCAAATTCTGGTTCTGATGTCAAGCCTGCATTTGGGATTCTAATACAGCAGCGAATGGCTTCAATAGATCTCGATACGGGGGAAAAACACAACAGGCCTTCAAAAGGTCTCAGCACCATGGCTCGGTTCTGTACCCGTTAGCTCAACGTTCCCTTTCTGTTTTTAGTAGCAAAATCATTAAGAGTTTCCATTGTTTTTCCTATGTAGGGTGCACTGTGCTAATGTCACAGATGCACTTGAATTACCACAAACCATCACCGTGGCAGAGGCCAATCACAGTGACATTGGGAACGTTTCACTCCAGAGCCCAGCCACATCACTCTTGCCAGTGTACAACTGAAAATTCAAATTTTGCATCACCATTCAAATCCCTCGCAACTAACACTGACAAATGACTAGCACATGGCCTGCACACAGAATCCCCATGAGGCCACGGTTGAGGGCTGCTGCAGGAGGTGGCCTGGGCAACTCCCCAGCAGCAGGCACACCAGCATCCAACCCAATTCTCAACCTTAGGCTTTCAGACTCTAGGCAAGGTGTCATAAGTTTATCTCAGAAGTCAATACTCAAGGGCTAAGAGAGTGTGGGAAACAGGAGTCCTAACAGCTGCCTTTCTTTTAAAACACTCTTGCAACCACCAGCTCACAGAGAGCACACATCACTATGCAGAAGACACCCACAGCCTTCTCTCTAACCGGTTTCCCTCAGCAGGCTATGTTTAATTTGATTTTCTAACAAGAGATCAGTTGTAATTATATTCTGATTTGAACAGCACAAGTTAGGAGCATCAAGCTAGAGAGGCACTCCAAGAAGGATCGCTGCTCATTAAATGTCATGAGGGGACATACACACGCACCATGTCCCTTTACGGACAGGTCCATCTATATGGACACTGCTTGCTGGAACTAGGACAGTCTAGAGGTGCGACCCAGGGTGATTGGGCTTGCAGCAGGAGAGGAAGCACACCCACAGCCTCCTGCATCCACCCCACAGCACCCACCCTGCAAATGCAACTGGCATCACCATTTCCCAGCTCCCTAAGGAAAAGCCTCTGCCTAGGCACTACGAGATGGAAACTTAAAGAATAGGCTAAGCAGAGGATCTTGAGACAGGTGAGGAGAACTGCCCAGTAGTAACTGTTCATTCAGCAGTTCTCAGCACCTTGATTATACGGAAGCAATGGTTCCTCAGCTTTTACTGACCTATAGTCTGATCTGTCTCTTTTGCCTCAGCACTGCCCCTTTGCAGAGCCAGCTAGGGTTGAGGCCTTTCTCCCCCATTTGAGCACTTCCAGGCTTGTGCTGCTGCCTTGGCTGACTCCTTGGTCCTGGTGTTAGAGGTCCCCATGCTGCTGTTTTCACGCCCACTTTGCAGCCAAGGATCCCCTCCACAAAGTTGATGCGACTTTCAGAAGCATGTTGGGAAAACTGGGTCCTTGCACCAGCACAGCTCTGGGGCCAGTGGAGGCAGCAGCTGGGGGGAGGTAAGAAACTGCCACCTCAGCTTTGCTACCGAAGCCTGTAGTGTGTGGAACCACTCTGACTTAAGCAAGTAGTACAACATGCTGGGCCAAGTAATTGCACAGGCTTCGTGCTCCTAAAACCAGCTCAAGCAGAAATAATTTACTATGCATAAAGATGATAAACCCTCCCCCTAAATTAGGGCTCCACACATCCAGGTTTCCATACAGATGAAAAGCCAGAAAGCTGGGTGAGAGTGCTCATAATACCCAAAGGCAACACAGAGTTGCCTGGTTAGAGGAAGTCAAATGCAATTGAAGCTGGAAGAGGGGAAAAAGTTGTACAAAGCAGGACACCAAGAGTGACTTGCTCTGGCAGTAAATCTTACAGTTTCATGCAACAGTGAGAAAGGCTACAAAGTGCTGCTGCACACATGCAAGAATCACACACATACAAATACTAGGTCAGAAGGAAATTCACCCAGAAGTTAGAGAATACAGGTTATTTAACCTGCCTTGCACCTTGGCTTTTTCACTAGACCACCCAGGACTGCAAAAGCACGGCTAGGCTTTGTCCAGTCTGCCTCAAAACTAAGCTAAACTTTGCTAAGACAAACCCCAGATAAAGCCACAGGCAATGTCTCTTTATCACTGGGACCAGAAGCTAGAGGTGACACATCCTGACAGTAACCCAGGCAGTCACATCCCTGAAAGTAATGCAGACTGACCTCTGTCACTCAGCCAAGCACATCACTCCCAAATGCCGCTTTCCTCCTGGCTCTAGTCCTGGCTCTAGTCGTAGTCCTCCATCCCCTGAAGGAGCGAGCTACCAGGCAAGCATCCATGAAACACAAACAAGAGCAAGAGAGTATAGAGTCTCCATTGGATTTCTGCATTTTGTTACTTCTTCAGCATGCTTATATTCAAAGAGGCTGGGCGTGTGAGCGTGAAGGATACCATCCATGCAGCTCCAGACAGCTCTTCCTTATGCTCCTCTTGCACGCCAAGTGACAAGCAGAAGGTCCTTCACCATTCCCCAAAAAAGGCTGTTTTAGAGCAGGTATAGTTAGCTCTTCACTGTCTGCAGGGTAGGAAACAACTCTGTCAAGCCACTAGCAGCCAAGTAAATAGTACATCCACTTGGGAAACAGGTCACTCTGCTTTGCTTGGGGTTTTGATGCATCTCCAAGCATCCTACAGAAGTACACTCAAGACAGAAAACTATTTGTTAAGGAAAAACCAAACGTTCTAGCACAGAATTCCCAGCGACCTCTATTTAGCCTTGCAGGAAAAGCACAGCAACTCCACGTTCAATTGCCTTTAAAGAAAACTTTTTTTTCCCCAGATATTTTGCAAATAAATATGAAGGTCCTGCCACAGCCAGTAATCCTCAAACAATTTCCTGTCTCTGGAGACAAGGTTCCCTCAGTGAACTCATTAAATAAAGGTTATGATTAGTATAAAGCAAGCTAGTTTATAAAAAGACATCCTCTTCATATTTTTACCTGTAACATAGTGCTCCAAGCAGCAGCACAAAGACACGAGTTACAAGAGCTTACGGGATAGCAAAATTAATATGCAAAACCCACTGAACTGCAAGATGATTGCAAGTGACTTTCAACAGCAGAGGACTTTCATATTTGTTTAATCTATTTTCAAGCGAGTTTCTCAAAGGGAATTCACCCAATCCCTTTATTGCTGTACTCCAGGATTAAATTTGTTTTCCCCACTTTGACAATCCGACATGCAATTCAGTCTTTCAAGAGTCAGCAGTCACGCTCACCAAAGCTGTTCGCCTTTGCAGTCTAAGACTTTGCTGCAAGACAAGAGACTAAATCAGTTTGCTCCATCGTTCAGTGCTACCAATTTCCTCTAAGACCAATCATTTTAAATAAAAACCACAGAGAGAAAAGTGTTGGTTCCTACAAATGTTGTTTGTGTGTAGAGGGAAGCAATAGCCTGACATCAGTATCAGAAACTTGCTCAACAATTCTCTGGCACCTCTTGAAGAGACAACAGGAAGTAAAGTAACAGCTTTGGAGCAACAGCTTAAAAGAAACAAAGCAACTATGTAAACTAATGCCAGCTTTGCCAATAAGAAAACCTCTACCCTGCAGTAAGGCCTACGCATCAGACTGGCAACTGTGTCATAGGCACAGGTTAACTGAGCATCTCATTCACAAGAAAAATACATTATGCGAAGGGAACTCACAGAACTTTGGGTTAAAGCTAATCTTACTTCTCTTCACCAAATGTACAGAGAAACAACTGTTAGGAAAAAAAACCCCAAGATCTCATCTGTAGCTCCACCTAGAAAGTTCAGGGAAAGATCGTATAGTACATGTCACGTACAGCAGCAGTATCCAGAGGAGTTGGTGATCTGCTCTTTGCAACTGCCCAGGTGTCGCAGTTTGAAATAAGCTTGATCAGACTTCCTAACTGAGGAAGGACTTGTGATCTGATGAGAATGAAGAAACAGAGAAGGAGGAAAGAACCAGACTTGTGAAGGCCATGTCATTTATGAGCACAGTAATGGTCATGCCCGCTACATGTTCCTGAGAGCAGGCTACTACGTGCTCCTGAGAGCATCTCACCTACAAACCAGTCATCAACAAATGCAATATGTACAGGGAATCCAGTTCACTTCTACAAATGCAAAAGGTTTGAGAGTGAGGAATTAAGACCTACGCTTGTACCATGACAGACATGGCAACAAAAGAAAGATGTACAATGTACAATAAGACTCTCAGACTTTGCAGAAGCTTAAGAAAGGCTGAGGAGGCTGGAACAGGGGACATGCATGTTAATGCTGTAATATCAGCATTGGGAGGGTCTGGTTCATGGAATTAGCCAATGTTAAGGGTTGGAATTATTTTCACAGAATCACAGAATCATCATCCGGCCGGAAGAGACCTCAAAGATCATCGAGTCCAACCGTTACCCTTACACTGCCAGGGTCCCTACACCATGATTTTTTAGATGTTAAGAAGATTAACCCAAAATCTGCAAACACCTTCATTTCAAGAAGCAAAAAGGAATCCTTCGCTTCTTTAGACAAGAAATGCTCAAATCCCCATTTCCTACACAGAATTTTTTTCCTCCACTATTATATGCCAGGAAAAAAAAGTATGAGGGAAAAGAGGGTATCAGGGGAATGAACCAGTCTTGAATAACCTCAGAGAAGTTATTAACATAATCAATGCTTCTTTTTCAAACCACACCTGAACTGCAGGCTGCTTTGTATAGGTGACTTGCCTAAGAAATAATTTATCAACAGCCAAACCAGAGCTCTAGAAGACTCCTGGAAGGGTTTTAGCTTACCATCAACTGTTGACTTGAGAGACCTATACCCAGCAATGCTTGGCTTATTCTCCTCATCTACAAGTAGCCAGTATTTTAATAAGGTTTTTAATACCCTTTTTCATAAGTAACAGCTAGTTGCTGTGACTCACTATGGAAGTCACTGCAAGGGAAGAGACGCAAACTGTAAGCCTGGGGCACATGCCAAAAGATAAACTTTTGCTTTGGACAGGTATGTGACTAGGCAAAAAAAGCCCTTCATAAGCACTTTTTGCCTCATTAGCATTTGCAGAGCAAAGGGAGGCAGAAATCAGAGCCCAGGAATCAGACCACACTGTGCTCCGTGCTGTATAAATGCTGAACAAAAGACCACTGCTACAAAGATACCTTGAACTACCATCACAAGGAGAGAAACCACTACTTTAATCTGAACCATGACAGGTTCCCTGTGATCTTACTCTCACAGCAGGTTCATGCTGTATCACCCAGAGAAATCAGGAGCTATTTGGTCTACTGCAAACGTGCAATAAAATCTGCACCACGCCTGTTCTTAATGCTGTCTTTGTTCATTACAGTGGATTCAGAAGATTGAAGCGGAAATTAAAAGGTCACTCAGATACACGAGCTATTTCCGTCCCAGAACATACCAATAATTTGGCTCAGAAACAAGAATCAAAGAGCAAGACTGCTTGGAAACAGGCTTCCCTCAAATTCTTATCAATAAATATTTAACTCCTTTTTATTTTTGTAGCTACAGTCACTGACATGAGCTTGATACTTATTAATTTATAAAACCAGATTTATGAAAGAAGTCTATGACTTCCCTTCCCAACGGCTCTCCCTCTCCAGCTCCCAGCATTTTCCCCTCATCTAGAAGTCTTAACACAGCCTCACCCCTGCTTTCATTTCTCTTTCATTCCTTCTAAAGATCACTACCACACCTCCTTACCCTCTCCACACACTCCACGTATTGCATGCAAGAGCGAGCCTTCCCTCTCCCAGTTTGTGCTATTTCCTCAGCTGAACTCATTAACAACATCTCCAAGACTTCCCATAGCTGAAAAAAAAAAAAATCACCCCAGGCATATAGGAACGAGTTCGTAAGGTTTTGAGGGCAGTTACTTTGTGCATTTTGCAAAGGTCCTGTACCACTGCAGCACTAGCAATGCTGTGAGACTGGTGCAAGCACACCACCCCCCCAACACAGGCTGAGCTTTTCTCTCACTATTTGGAGCTCAGTGCAGAGGTGAGCTACATCCTGGTAATGGAGGCTATGTCTCTTCACGCAAGGGGTTATCGCTACCCTACAGATCCCTGTGTCAGGCTTCCCTAAACAACCTCAACTGGAACCTCTTGTTTCACGGAAAAAGGAGCAAACCGGCTCTTCTCCCATGCCAGATGTGCTTTCAGAACACATGCAGGTTTTGTGGTGGGGGTTTGGTTTGCTCAGGAAGGGATGGGAGTGAGGGTGAGTTTTGTACTTTTTTTAATTATTCCCTGGTTCAGTCATGCCCTCATAAGAGACAGAACCTATGAGACCAACAGCTACTGCTCACCATATCTTTCAAAGCTTGCTCCTAAGCCAAGGCAAGCCTCACGGCACGGACAATGGGGTGCTGCAATCGCAGTGGGGAGCAAACTACTGAGAGCAGTGGACAGAGAACACAGGATCACTGCATAACATCTCCAGTCATCTTCATCTCGTCCACCACAGTTTAAGCTGGGTTTTTTTCCTGTTTAAAGGATGTACATTCTGGCAGCACCTCGAACCACTGTGGGAGCTTTTGCAATACAAACAAACCACTAAAAACAAATCTGTCTCTTCTTGATGTCTTAACTGGCCTTTCCCTGCATTTTACCACCCCCAGTGCAGCTGTTTCTCTTCTGATTAAGGACAAGGACGAAATCACTGCATCCTTGTTAACTGGACCCAATGGGAACCTGAGTCTGCTCCCAAACGCTTCAATTAGCAGGTTTCACTCCTGAAGTTTTGTCTTCTACTAAGAAAAGCATTAAAATTTTAGAGCAATCTCTCGTAACTGAATAACACTACTATCAATTCTAACATCCACAAACACATCCTTCCTCCCTCAAACAGTCCTCCAGGTTTCAGTCTCCTGCACAAGCAGATGCTTAAAACAGCATGGCCCATTGACTGTCTCTGCCAAGGGGCCACACTAAGTTTACAACTACCTGCAAGTTAAAGCTGCCTGCAAGACCACCTTGTCTCACTGAATGTAGCAGCTACAAGCCCTCACGTGCTAAGCAGCACTGTACAAACATACCATCACAGGTACAGCCCAAAGAGAAAACAGCCAGCACAAGAGGACACAGACAAGTCTTCCAGAAAGAACTAGCAGTTTCTGAGCACAGACAGAAAGGGCAGTTCTGTACCACAGCTTTTTAGTGCACGATCTGAGGCAAACCTCTCAGACTGAGATAATCACCTCCCCACCTCTGCTTCCTTCACCAGAAGGACAGAATCGCTCCTCTAGAGGCTGATGCTTTCCACAAGCCTTTCAAAGTAAAGCAAGATCACACTGGTCACACAACCTGTGCTAGCACCTCTTCTCAGTATCACGTCAACCAGTGAGCACAAACACCCACCCACTTCAAACCATTCCACAGCCATTTATATATGCAGAAAGTTGGTATATGCATTCTCTCAAAAAGGAAAGACAAAACTAATACTTAAGCAATCCCACACCATATACCTCACTGAACTATGGAAAACTTTTTCTTGTTAAACCACGGCAGGTTCCTTGATAACAGCAAATACTCCTCCCCATTCCAGAAGTCTTAAAAAAATTGTACCACCACATTCTTCATTTGACACCCTTCTTATAAAGTTAATACTGATACGTGCTTCTCTTTACAAAGGAGACTAGTGTGTGTGATGGAGTACGCAGGTCAGCGTGGCAGCACAGGCTCAACCAGTCTCTGACATTGCCTTAGAGCAACAGATCTCCAGTAGCAAAGCAACGTGCCCCTTATTCATGTATTCTTAGGAATCCTCATGTAGTAAAATTAATGAAGAGCTCAGTCACTCTCACCAGGCCACTTCCCATCATTTACCAGCAGTCCTGGCTAATTGGTCAGGTACCAGTCAACTGGCGAATAGCAAATGTGACACCCATCTACAAGAAGGGCCAGAAGGAGGATCCAGGGAACCAGAGGCCTGCCAGTCTAACTTCAGTGCCAGGGAAAGTCATGGAGCAGA
>NW_010393652.1:41848-42235 GCF_000710305.1 Buceros rhinoceros silvestris | reverse complement strand
TAAATTAAATAATTTAATCAGGTATTTTTAAAGTCCTGCTGTTACCACGGATTTAAAAATACAGCAGACAGATTCAAAACATTATTCTTCAACACGAATATGTACGTTTTCTTAAAAGTGTCCTTTGATGAGCTATAAAACAGAACAATAATGAAAGATAAACTGAAATCCCTTTTCCAAGAACTAAAATTAAAAAAGCAAACCAGAAAAATAAAGTCATCTGTCAGCTTCAAAAGAATTTCAAAGCATGAAATTCCCTAAGCTTGCTCGAAACATAATTTAATGGCTTATGTTTAAGGATACAGCATAAAGCTTTGAAATCTTGAGAAAACAGGAAAAAAAGTTGTCTTTTTTTTTTTTTTTTTTTTTTTAGATAAAGGAAAATTT
>NW_010393652.1:30792-41763 GCF_000710305.1 Buceros rhinoceros silvestris | reverse complement strand
TTTTTTTTTGTGACTAATGTAAATATATGCCCAAAGGGTTTCTAATTGTGATACCCCAGATGTTTGGGATGTGTGAACAGGTCACACCCAGCAAAAATTTTAACTCTCTATTACTTTTTTTCCTGTGAGTTTACATGAAAGAAAATATTGTTTAAGGCCAGCTTTTTCAACAAGAACATCTTTAGCTCAGAAGTCAATTTAAAAATGAGGAAAAAATATCTCTTCCCCTCCCAAAAAAGGGCAGGAGGCCCCCATGTTGCATAGCACTTTTTTCTTTACCCAAAGTGTGTCTGCACTCTGGATTTTATTAGTCATAGTGGTTGCTGTGAGCTGATGTTGATGTTGATATTTACTGATACTGACCTTCTGATTTCACTATAAACAGAAATTAGCTGGTGCCAGAAGACTCAGGGATCATATAGGCAGTGTCACATAGTGCTTTTATTCCATGGGAAGGGTACTAATATGGTTAGCTTAGACTGGTGCCTCCCTTTTCTTTGTATAAAGTTAAATGAGGCTGGTCTCCTGTTATGCTATGGTTATACAGAATCAAGGACATGTTATTGCCCAACCTGCAGCTCTGGCCAGATCTTCATAGTTCCTTAAAAATGCGCAGATCAAAAGGTCTTCCTTGGTCTATAATCTTCTGTATGTTTTTATTTCCTCTTAGTTGCTGAAATTAATAAAAAATGAACGTTAACAGAAAATCAGATCCTGGTGGTCCGGAACTTAGTGTGTAAGACTAGGGGAAGTTATCAGTCCTAGTCTAGGAGTCTTGGGGAATATTAAAATGGGTCTGTTTTTATAGGCCTACCTGTGGCAAGGCATGAAAAAGAAACTGAAATCTCACATGTAAAAACAAGCCTGTTCTCACGGTCGTTGAGTAAAGACAGAATATTTTGGGAGGGACGCTATGGCTTGCAGCCGTTTCTTACCAACATTTGTGCATGGTTCTCTGTTCAGCACCCTGTATGCCTGCATTTAGGTGACACTGTTTCTTTAAAAAAAAGGGCAAAGCTTGAAATAGGAACTCTCCTGCTTAGAGTGTTTGCTGAACAAAGACTGAAAGGCAGCGGGGAGGTAAATCATTGTTGCATGCTGAAGGGAAGCGTGGCATTACTTATGAATGACTGCATGCACGGCTGCCTGACTCAATGAATGAGTCACCCAGAATAAGACTGTGCAGCTTGAACGAGCCCAGAAACTGCTCTGATTTTCATTTACAAAGCTTAATCATAAATATTGTATATTCTACAAGGCAAAGAAGGAAGCACAATATCAGACCTGGTTAATGTGTTTTATTTCCAGGGCTGGGCAAGTTGGATCCCTGCAGCGCTCACCCCTCTGAGATCACCTGTGGGCATTAAGTCCTTTCAGTTCCAGCAACACAAACGTTTCGCCAGGCTGGGGTTCACTGACCTGATGGGTTGCATCACAGACATATTCATTAAAAAGAACAGTACCATCAGGGAAAAAATATACTGTGAACTCTCTCTTATACAATAGAGTTTTAAAATCCAGGGATATTTTCTAATAACTTAAATATTTCCAAGCTAAAATAAAATAAAATGAAATAAACCTAGAATAAAGCTAAATAAGCTAAACAAACTAAAATAAAACAAAACTATACAGAGCCTAACAGACCAACACTTACAAAGTGTATACAGCATGGCAAATGCCTCATGTCGGAGTAAAATGTCACCAGTGTTGACAGTTTCAGCTTATGTGCCACATTTCTGAGCTTTGGAATCTTTCATGGGAAACAGGTTTCAAATGATAAAATATTGTCTGCACTGAGGGACAGTGTCTATGCCACGAGAAGTTTAACTCTGTGAGTGGAAGTTACACATTGTATAATCAAAATTTTCACAATTTTATTTTGATAGTAATAAAAAATGAACAAAACATCATATTTTGTGCTCTTCAGCCTCTGCTTGAAAAACAGTTATGCTGCTTTTTGTAATTAACGTAATTTACTATACCACAATGATCAGAAGTTACTCTAATTCTCCAGTAAAAATAAACCTTCATTAATAACAAGTGATGTCTGAAATCCACTGAAGTACTTTGAATATGTGAAGCCCTCCAAAATGTTTTAGGACTTTGAGTTGGGTTTCAAGTCCCATGACTAGAAATTGATCTGTACTGATGTGCCATGATATACAGACAAATGATGACATTTTATTTCAAGACACCACTTAAAAAAACTAAAAAGAGCAATTTTCAAAAAAGATACTACAACAAAAGCTCTGCAGGGTAAGCCACAAAAGATACTATGGTTTGTTGGGCTTTCAGCCTAGGCAGCTTTAGACATAGTACTGCTGTATTTTGTCAATATGTCACACACAAAATCTATCCTGAAATTAAATAAGATAGAGTAGAACGTGTAACATAGACTGCAGAAAGGCAGCACGTAGACAGTAGCAAACAAATTCAGAGTAAAATTTTAAGGCTAAAATAAAAAATAACGTTTAGAGAAACAAACCAGGGGGTTTTTCTGTTTGTTTTTTTCAAAAAGTGTTTAAGATGGAAGTAGGCTGCTCCAAATGAAATGAATAGAGGCTTAAGGTGAGATGAAGGCGGTGAGGAAAGCCACCAATTAGACGGTGCATCCTATTGCGCAAAATTTTAACCTGCTTTGAATAAACTGCCTTTGAAGAGCTTTGTAGTAGGATCATCAACAGCTCACATGTAGTTGTACGTACAGAGCCCAGCAACATTTAAACGTACGTGGACAAGCTTTGCAGCTCACTGCTGAGACCGTGAGCAGCGGTGTTATGTGCCACTGATGCTCAGATAGACACCAGATTGGTCACAGCCTGGCAGATACTTGCAGAAAATCTCCAGTGCTGCTGGAACATGCCCCAAACAGGTCAGGGGGAGTGTTCATGGCAAAGAAGTCCCTGTCCTTTAGTGTCAACTCTGCTGTAACTGATGCTGGGTACCAGCAGAGCTGCCTTCTGTCAACCAGCTTGGGCCTGTGCTCCAGAGGCACAGACACCCTTCTCTTCATGGTCATGGTTACGTCTGGGACAGCGAGGTCAGTCACCGAAATCACAGATGATCACCATATGATAGGGTGTGACCACAGCCATGGCCATGGCTCCTCACCGTTAACACAGCTGTTAACATCTGGCATGGATTTTGAGTATCTCATTGGTAATACAGATTGGCATTTCCCAGGACAAAGTATCTAATATTTGCTGCTTACACTCAGGCAGGACTGCTTGTACAGATTATGGGGACTGGAAGCCACATACTGCTTATTTCAGAGACCCAAAGGATAGGCGGTAACCATGACTTCCTGAAGTGCCTTTGTGGATGCAATGCACTGAATATGCTGGGCTCTGTTAATTAATTTCTCCTGTGTATGGGGAATCATGGCACCAACAGGACCAGTACAGTGTCACTGCCAGGTCATGCAGTACAGACCCACCACAGGGTCCATGGTGCAAGAATTCAAGAGTTAGACTCAGCTTACAAGTAGTAGAGATTGCTGTTACTTCTGGGTGTTCTCTGCTTCTGTTAACTCTAGATCTAGAAATCTCACTCTGTTACAACCCTCCCTACCACAGCTGATTGTCCCATAAGGTGCACACTCCACCTTCCCACAGGCATGAGGCTAGAGGCCTGCACAGGATTTCCAAGTCCCCTCTAGCTCATGAACACAAAACTGCCCTAAATGATCTGTGGAAATGCAGGTATAAAAAGTAATGTCTTATCCAGATGCAGTGTCTCATGTAAGCACATGAAGATACCTTTGTAAAGGGGTACCCCAACACATGAACCCCTCCTCCTTGCAAATGGGTGGGCACAGCTATGACTTGATGGTTGGCTGCCCTTGCAAAAACTCCTGTTGGGGCAGCAGCTCCTGCTTTCCAGCTGTTTGCCAGCCGGGCTTACCCACACAGCAGCTGCTTCTGCTCACACACAGCTTTTAGGACTCTGCTCAAGTTGGCTGCCCTTGCAAAAACTCCTGTTGGGGCAGCAGCTCCTGCTTTCCAGCTGTTTGCCAGCCGGGCTTACCCACACAGCAGCTGCTTCTGCTCACACACAGCTTTTAGGACTCTGCTAAACCATGCCTCATCTGATCGCAAATGTATTTCCTCCTCCTGTTTCCTTGGCACCATGGTGTCTGCCGGTGCGGTGCAGAGTGGGGTAACAGTGCCCTCCACCTCTTGCTGACCTGGGAGGCCAGGGGAAGAGAGATGAAGCAGAGAACTGAGATTAAGTATCCTCAAATGCATCAGAAAGATTTGTTACGATAATTTAACTTGCAGTGTTACACAGATCTAAAGCTACTCTCACTCTCCTGTTTTTCTCTGGGGTTAGAAACTTGTACATAATGCAAGTAACAGATCCAAATTTGGAGACTGTACACCTCCAGGTTTCTGCTTGCCTGTTAGGATCTGGGATTTGTGTTTGATCCAGTTCAAATCTGGGGGAGCACTAGGAAATGCAGGTGTGCACCAGGAGGCAGACCTCCCATTCTTTCCCCTCCAAACTTGCGCAGTAGAGTGAACAGCAGCTTCTGCACAGATGCTCCCAATCATAAGTGCTGAGATGTTTCTGGCCTTGCCTGTTTTAGAAACCAAGTTTCCTGCTCAGGTGTTGAACGCATTTTGAATGTACATTCTTGCACTTGCTGCCTTTCCCTTGGCTTTCTCTGGCGGATCACAGAATGCAACACTGAACACCTAAAAACAGTAATATAGGAATCGGTTTTTATACTTTCCTTTTTGTTTCATTCCCTCAATTAAATATCTTGGATCTGTTTTACTGTGATTGTACCTAAGCAAGAGTTCTTTCAGTGAGGGACTCAGTCCTTTTAAAAAGTACTTCTAAACAACTGAGTAGGGTGAGTCATGTAGCAGGACAAAGTTAAGAATCACAAACACTGACTCTGGTAATACATTGCTTCTATTAGTAGCAATTTCTTTATGACCTTAAGACTTCCGTAGCAGCATAAATATTTTAAATGGTTGAAGCAATTCGAATAATCTTAGTTAGCTCAGGCATTAAAAATGCAGCAGTGAAGGAAAGGAAGCTTGCTAACAGCATTGAGGAGTAGGATTATAGTCGCAGTCATGATCATGTCACTCCCTGGTCGTAACTTTCCGGGTAGATTTACAACGTAGAAGTTGCCCGTTGGCCAGAATGCAAAGAACTGAAGCTGGGATCTCCAGAACCAAAAATCACAAGCCACAGTTTGAGCTGAAGTGCTGTAAATATGCGAAGTGTACGTTGCCTTGGTGGGCTAAGTGCTTCATGCAGTGGGTAGCAGCAGCTTGCAGATATTCCTCAAAAAACAATATGCAATTAGGTTATAAATCATGCAGATGTAATGTTTATTACTGTGGTAGTCACTGTTTGGTAGGGAGTCCATGTCAAAATAGGGGGTAGAGAAATTTTGGCTATATCTCTAATGCTAAATAACATAGGGCTTCTCTGGTGGAGCTCCTGTGGGGAGCAAATAATTACAAAATAACTGCAAAGCAAAATAATTGCTTTGTTTGGGAATTTTTTCGGTTGGAAAAAAGTAATGTGGAGACTGGCCTGCAGGCTGTCAGGATGGTGTTTTCATAATGTGAACTGGTGCAGTATATTGCATGTGTGCGTAGGAGACGAAAGAGTTGAAGACTTCCATGTAACAAACTTTAAGATCCAAAAATAAACAAGGCCTTACTGAAGATCATGAAAGTTTTTTTCCTGATTGCATTGCTTTCTGGTTTGATGTATTTCTTGTCTATCTTATTTGAGTTTGATACTTTGAGGGTGGGAGCACCTGGCAGCTGTGGTTATTACTGCAAATTCAGTAATAAACAGTGCTAAGGATGATGAGATTGTTTGAGGTTGTGTGTAGAAAAACACTTCAGATCTAGATCTAGTGTAGATCTGCTACACAAGCTTGACCTTGCTGGTCTAGCTAATCTCAGGACCTGGCACAAGCACTGGCTTGGTCATGGCCTCTCGGAGGAAGGTCAAAACACATGTTTGAATGTCATGTATGCCACATTCTTTGTGACATGCTATGACTTCATAAGATATGTCATTTCTTAACTGTTATGGTGATTGTCACGGTCCTTGGACCCATATCGTGTTCAATATTTGCTGAAAGAAACATTCATTAAAGCACTATAAGTGCAGTATCCCACAAAGACCTTTCACAAGCAGTATTGGCAATCAGAAAACACTTGTATTGAAGAGAAATACGTTATGTATTTCTTTCTGATCTCTTCTTGTTCCACAAAGACTCTTGAGCAATGAAGAAGGTGCTGTAGCTCACTCTCACTGCAGACTAACCCCAATGTTATTACTTGCGTATTTACTCTAGTTTTCTAAATATTTGGAAGATTATTTTGATAATTTTTCCATACTTTGCTTCAAGCTATTTCTATGAAAACTTCTGCTAGGGTCACCTTGAAATATATTTTATTTTCAACAGGAAGAACCCCCATTGTCTTTATTCTTCCTCATATCTTATTTTAATTAAATCTAATTGTTTTTTTCTTTCGGCTAATGTTACCTTATTTCCAATGTGAGAACATTACTGCCTAGATTATTTGAGTTATATTCCCAGTGAATGCCCTTGCTAGACTCAGGGCTCCCAGAATAGAGGTGAAGACATAAGCTGTTCCTTCTTTCACACACAGTATGATCTGAACTTTATGTAGGACGGTTTACAAGAATAAACAGTTGATAAGGTGAATCAGAGTTGACAAATCTAGCCCCAAAGTTTAATCAAGAGACATATCAGATCAGTTGTCTAAAGATAAATGTTATCATTTTAATAAGACAAATACTACTTTGGTCTATAGAGTAAAGAAGCTCCCTCTCAGTCCTGTCATATGATATCCATGACAGAATTCACTTGAACAAGAATGCATTCATTTCATAGTAAATAGCTGGTGGTTATACAACACCTTTTTTCCATGAAGTCTTCTAAAGGCTGTGCTGTGTTCCTTCCACAGTTACCAAAAAAAAAAAAATTCCAGTGAGGAGTAAGTTTAATAGCTCGAGTAAACTGCAAACAGATGGCAGATATTTCACAAGCAAAAGGCCAAGTTTATCAGAGAAGTTAATTTTTGCTCATTATTTGCTTGAAGCAAACAAGCACTCTCAGTGCGTTGACAGAGAAACTGAGTCACAACATATAATTGAACTTTGGTCACAGAAACTGGTCTTGTTGGAGCTGGCTTTAAAACTCAGGGGCTCCAGTCCTCCAGTTATTTATCCACAAACTTCCTTCACTTTCTGGATGGCAGGAGAAAAAGCAGCAGTTTTCACCAACTTTTTTTTTTTTTTTTTTTTTTTTTTTTTTTTTGCCAGGGAGATAAAAAAAAGCAAGGAATGTATTCATCAGGGTTTGAAAATGCTGAAATTCAGTTTGGCAGATTGAATAGAGCTTAGGGAACTCTTTGTCAGAATCTGTTTCTAAGAATCTGCAGAACAAGTTTGTTCTTCCGGTTATGAAATTAATTGCTTGGGTGACTATAAGCATATTCATGGAAAACATCAGCAAGTCATGAAAGTTTTATGGTAGTTACCACGAATAGTCATTCATCTGAAACTTCATCTGGGAAGTATGTTCATCATCCATTACTTCAACACTGCCATTGCTCAACCAGGTAGTACAAACCAAACCATATAGCCTGAATGACATGTTGCTTACCACTAATAATACACAGTGAATAATGCTGAAGTGCTCTCCTGGCAGAGTGGGATAAGCCTATCTAAATCATGTGGTAACCCCCCAGAATTGCAGACAGACAGGGAGTGTTCCTGAATGACAAGCAAACAGGAAAAAACAACTAATAGTCATTGAGGGAATGATTTGTGATACATTATGAGATATCACTTGCTCTTTCATCTGCATGTGTTTTGCTAGATGTGAGCAAACTTAGCCTGCGTTCCTCATAAAATAGTTAAATTTTTGAAGCACCAATGTATCATGCTAATACAGGTCTAACAGCTCCATAGCGGTCTGTGGGTATGGTCAGATCAAACAGAATTTTAAAGGAGTTTGGATTCAGCATATTTGAAGCTGAATCTTTCAAGGTGCATTTAAAGTTGTAGACAAAGTCATAGACACCATTAAAATCTATATACTTGTAGGCTGTGTTCTATATATGCATACTTACAAAGGCTAGAGCTTGGATGATAACGTATTCAGCTCACTAACACTAAGCTCACTATGAATTCCCTATACAGGTGGCTTTTTAATATAACTGTTCAGGCTTATTTACCTCAGCCATGCTTGCCACCACTTTAGTCCTCTTACAGTCATTTACACCTCTGTGAAGTATGATTGGAATATCATCTCGCCATATCCTAACATTTCTATATATTATCTCCACTGCAAAAATGAGGATTCATAGGCCGAATCTCAGTGATGTGTTCTGCATGTAAAGCTTGCACAGCAATTTAGAAACCTTAAGCACACGAGGCGTTTAAAATCCTAGCAGAGTCAGTCTGTGCCTTAGTATATCTAATTCAAAATTCTACCTTCTAATTGAAGAGATTTCTAAAAATGTATTTTCCTTTTTCTGGAGCCAGTATTTGAAAAGCATCTGGTTTTTCTCTTTTTTTCTTTTTTTTCCCCCCTCCTTTCTCAACAGTATAATTCCCATATTGGTTTGCAAATCTATAGTAGCAGTATTTCCAGAGAAAAAAATATACTGCTTTATTTCACACTGTTTAAAACTAAAGGGAGCTGTGATGGTGCTAGTGCTGGTAGTTATTTCAGACTTATCTGCAGAGACAAACTGCCCAACTGGACACATGTATTCCTTTATACAGCAGACATTTTTGCTGTATTTTCTCTTTTTACCTTCTCTGCAACTTTGATACTTGCTTCTCACTTAAACAATTTGCAGGAAGAGATTTCTCCTTAACTGGATGTTTTTGTAGTGATCCCTATCACTGCTAGTTTTCTATGAGAAGATGATAGAAACAGACCTTTCTTATAACATACTGCTATCACTGGGATTCATGAATAAAGTTTTATCATAGTAACTGCACAAGACCCAGCCACATGAGTAAATGGTAATGGTCACTGGTGAACTTGTCTCCTGCACTAACACTGTTTACCATACTGTCACTGTTCCAGTGTCCATCCCAGAAAAAAATCAGACTGTTTAATTTCTCTTTTAGCTCTAGAGAATTTTTATATCTCAAGCCTCATTAAAACAGCTTTAGTTTTTCTTTTCTAAAAATTGAGCTTCTTCTGTACTCTCAAGGCTTGAATGAATGCTTTTCAGTCCATGGAAAACTTGTCATTTACTGCAGCGGCCTTTGATTAACTCTCCATTTCCCCTCAACTCCTGTACGATTGGAGCGAGTCAATCTTAGCTTTTTTTTTGGCCAGTCACCTCATCCATAATGAATCTCCATCCCTCCCGTTAGAAAAAAGCCAACCTAGATCCTTGACTAGCCATTCAAAATCAATAACATATATTACCTTACAACCCTTATGTAGAGCATGTGGACTTCGGGACATAGAGTTTGGGGGCAGAGGTGTGACAAACGGTGCTTAAAAACACTGGTTTTGTGTTTTGCTGAGATATATGCTGTTATTCACCCCGAGGAGAAAGGGAAGGCAGTGGAGGAGGGGAAGTTTGGCTCATATGGGAGGGAAAGGGGAAGTGTGAGAACTGAAGTAAATGTAATCAGTAGCATTGTATGACAGTTTATAACCTGAATCCAAGAAACACAGCAAACATTCAGTTAGTTGATTTGGCTGAGAGCCAGTGAAAGGGATGTTACTTAAAGTTTTGAAGAACTTGGCAACAGAACAACTACATGTGAATGATGTTGCAAGGGAGGATGTAGTACTGAGACAAAGATTTCATACAGATAATATTTGGCTCCGGACTTGCAAGATTTGGATGTCTCCAAGACAAACACCAAGACACTTACAGGAAAGATCAAACATACCCAATGAATTTTTATTATCTTATAAACATTGAGAAAAGCCATCTAGCCAGCTGTGCTGTCATCTGCTCCTAGGTACATGAGAAGTTGTAAACCAAAATCTGAATTTTCATCTCTTGAAAAATTCCACCTTAAAGTACTTCCCTGAAATGCTAGTATTTACACTATTTTTCTCCAGTTTGTAGCTGCTGCAGATCATTTACCACATCCCTGTGCACAGACTCTGGTTTCCCGTTGAGCTGTGACTAAGCTGTCTCCCTGAGACGCAGCTCCAGCAACACAAGTGGACATATGCCTTCTCGGGGGCCTACAATTTTAGTGAAATCACTCTGCTGCAGATTAACCTCCAGAAGCTGCAATTTTAGTGGTAGAGTCCCCAAGGCACTTTTATGCCTTCTGCTTCCTCAGCTAAAGCACAGGGCATAAGCCAAACTAACATGGCCTGTCCATGCAACTGAAATGAAACCACTGCGTTCATCTTACTGTTTAAGGAAAATACGGTCAGGCTTCAAGTCCTCTTTGGCAAAGTTAATTTTCTCACACCTCAACTTCCCAGCTGGAAAGTGGGGTCTACTCTCTTCCTCTTACACATTGACAGCTTGTTCAATTCCTGTTATAAGTGCTTAGGTTTTATATACTGCCAGCAGACATCATGGTGGTGCCCTTCTCCACACAAGTGAGGGCAGTGGGAACCTCCTCAAAAGCAAAGACTAAGTGTCAACAATAATAATGCAGATCACATTTTCAAAGCAAAACACCGTCATAACCACAGCAAAGATGTAAACACATTTGCGGATTCTACTAAAAACAAGTATCACGTGTTTGGGTTTTTTGCAAGCTGATGAAGGCAGGGGATAAAAAACTCCAATGTGCTGTGGATAAAGAAATCTTGACTTTTAGGTATTGACTGTATTTTCAGCAAGCTGTCTGTAACGATCGTGATGTGTTCAGTTATGATAAATGTGGTAGAGGTGCCATATGTGTCAAATGGGCAGTGACATCATGGCGAGATATGTTACAGATTTAATATGGCTGGCA
>NW_010393652.1:14308-30733 GCF_000710305.1 Buceros rhinoceros silvestris | reverse complement strand
CGATATATGTTACAGATTTAATATGCCTGCCACTGTTGTTGCAGGCTTTTCTTTCCTGAGCCTTACTTTGCCTCCGACAACTCCTACTCTTTTTCCTTCAGCTTCCTATAGATGGAGAAAGAAGGTAATAACTTTGTGAAGAAAGTATTCTGTAAATGATGATTGCCTCTTGTTGAAGATGGGACACTTGAAAAACATGATTAGGACATCATATTGTCCATGTTCTGCAAGCTAAAAAAGAAAAAAAGAATTAAAATGTCGGAACAGTCTAAAGAATAGTTTGTAAACCAGAAAGACACGATCCAGTAAAATGCAGTATGAATACCAGCACTCCATTCCGATACACTCACCTGGGAGGTATGCTTTTTGCTGTTACATTAGCAAGCACCCCCTAGCAGTGCCATACTTTCATGGGTAATTTATTAATGCTGTTCTAAATTACACACCAGCATTTTTGGAGATGGTTCTTTCATGGTTCCATGTGTTCTGGGAGAGGTGAAAGCAGGTGTATCACAGAGAGATTAGCCACACGGGGTCGGTGCTCTGAAGTCTGCTTTCGTTTAGGAACAAAAGATAGGCTGAAGTTAGGAGGGAGGAAACATATATCACAGCTGTGCCAAATATCTAATGCATAACACTTAACACTGGCAGAAAAGGAGAGGGAAGCTAAATGTGGGGAGGGGAAGCGTCTCTAGGGAAAAGGCACATAAAAAAGAGTAAGAGGAATCCAAGATGAGTCTGTTTTTGATTTGAAGGCTCATAGTGTAGCAGCCTGCTGAGAGGAACTGAAAGAGTCTCTTTTGTAACAACAGGGGCTTTGAGCATTGCACAACCAGCTGAGAAACATCCTGGGACATCCACGGAACTTCTGTGGACAAATATAGAGGAGGAGGCAGTGGCTGTCTCTCGGCTTGCAGACACAAAGGTGCTCAGAACTTGGTGAAAATAACAGCATCTTCTGAGTCTGGGAACTGGTGTTGTGACAGTGCTAGGGACGGGGGACTAAGCCTCTCTCTGCTCCTGGGTTTTACCATGTCAACCTCTGCTCTTCCTCCCATTGCCTCACAGGCCTGGAAAACAGAAGGGACTTGGGATTGGATCTGCAGGAACAACTCCTGTGTAGGGATCTTGCTTGTTCTGGGAACCTCTGTCTGATGTGAAGGCAGAAATGAAACTTTCCCTCATTTCACTGAGCACATTTTAGTCCAAAAGTGACCCTGTTCCATGTGCTTTATCTATCCTCTTATTTTATTTATGTAAGTTATTTGCATTAGGAAAAATAAAATAAAATGGAAAAGAAGAAAAGCTACCATATATGAAATGAAAAATCCATGTCCATATACACACATAAAGAATTTCCTATGTCTTTTTCTTTGTAACAAAATGATGGCCCACATTTTCAGAAGCCTGATACAGCACAAATTTGACTGAAGACCTACTTTCAATGTAAGCTGAGCTGCAGGGGTGGCTGAGTAGAACAGGAGCTACAATAACCTAATACTTCTGAAAGTCAGGCACAGAACCCATGAAGTACTGCAAAATCCCCCATTACTCTGAGGAAAATAAAAACAGTGGCTATCAGGCTTTGGACTTTTCCAGTTTGCCTCTGCCTGAGCAACAGTCAAGAAGTGTGAAAAGAAAAAATTTGCCATTGCAGAGTTAAAAATATTTGCTTTTGTGAGTTCTTATATGAAGGCATCTGTATTACCTTAACAATGAATTGTAATTACTTTGTCCCCTAGTGGCTGATGTCTTGAATGAGGGTAGCAATATTAATTGTACTGGTAATTGGACCTTCTCCTTCAGCTTAGGAGATAGAATTACAAGTCCAAGTACTGCCCTCATTTAATTTCATAAAGCCTGACAGAAGACGTTGAGTGGTACTGTGGTCTAAATGAGAAATTAATGTCACTGATGGTTTGCAGTGCTGATTCCGCATGTTATAATCCAAGACAGCCTTATTCCGCCATACTTAATAGGCTACAAAAATGTCAAGGATTCCTGCTAGGGGGTTACCTCCTGCATTCCTAAGGGGTTTCCAAGGATCACAGCCCAGGAAGAATTCTGAGATGACTTTATTGAATGATTTGTCTAATCGTTTCAGTGGAGATACATGGGTGGCTGTCGATGCAGGGAGCTGGCATTACAGCCCCTTACAGTTAGGGCTGTCTTCATAGGGAAGTGTTGCTTTTCTGTCGTAAGGCTTAGAAGGTGCATCTCAGCAGATAGAGACTGTATTCAAGCCAACACTATTATATTCACTAGACTCTTGTAACTGGTGCAAATGAATATTTTACTGTGGATTTACTGGAATACTATAACTTGAGACTTGGGAGGGGTGGCAGCAAGTTTTTTATGCTAGTTTGTGACAATGAGGAATTGTTGATGTGAGTGGGAGCAGAGCAAAATTCAGAAATATTGAAAGTCATTGCACAGAGCACAACCCTTGAGTATTCAACCCACAAAGGTCATTGATTAGATTTGGTTCATATAGACACAGAACAAATGACTGTATGATGATATTTTCTATTTTGAGAAGAAAAGATGGCTCTATAACCTTTCAGGCTATGTCTAATTTGCCTCAGGGTTGATTCTGGTTTCTGAGATTAAGTCACATGGACTGGCTCATGTCCTGCCCTTTCCATAGCAGATTTGTCTTGGAGAAAACTAGCCGTAGACAGCAAACAATAAAACAGTGTGGACAATCAGAGCTCCACTGTTCGATCTTCCTCCCTGTCCGTCTGTTACTTTGCTCTGAAGACATCCTCAAAGTCCATTGCAGACCTCATTTCTGTGATTCTATGAAAGTAATTGTTTGTTATAATGAGCTGCTAAGAGAAACAGGAAAAGCTTATTACAGTAAATCTCTTTCAATGAGCACATGGTAAGGGGGGACAAGAATTTTATCTGTCCTCTGAGAGAAAAGTAATTCCGAAGTTTTGGTTAACAAGACTTTAAAGGCTCCCAGTTCCTCTATTCTACTGTCTCAGTCCAAGCTCATGTTACCTGTGAATGAAAGTGTTAATATCGTCCTTGTGCACTACTGCTGTTGTCTTTATTATGGACTAGTCCCCATACCATAGAGTGCAGAAGTACAATCACAGAAAATCACAACTACAGCTTTGCTCACATGGGAAGATTCCAAAGCCCAAATGGATTTGTAGCCCAAGGACCCTAGAAAGTGCTTATTGAAGAATGATAATCGAGGAACTTGTAATGTTGATGTCCACATGCATATCACAAGAGCTGTGTTCTGTATCTGACAACAAGTATGATGCCAGGTAGTTAAACTGAAAAGTGTCACTTACCTTCTTCATAATATGGGCATAGGGACAGAGTGGAGAAGAAAAACAAATGTATAAACACATTTAAGCACACTTCCTTTCCACAGGCAAACTCTCCACTACTAATTACACGCCGTGTGTAATGACTGATCCGTGGAGGAAGGGAGCATGGTCTAGTTGCATAAACACCCGAGGCTTCTCAAGCTTAAGCACTGTGGAACACTGGGATAATTTAAAAGAAATAAAGAACATGAAAGACCTCCCCGTGCTTATATCAGATCTATCCTGGCGAAAAGACAAGGAAAGAAAATTAACAACTTCTCATTAAAAAGAAACTATTTTCTGTAGCATTTTTCTCCTGTTCCAGAGGGAAAAAGGCAACAAAGTTGCTGCTTGATTTTTGGAAAGCTTGTCACAAAGCATATTCCCTGAAAGAAAATTAACAACTTCTCATTAAAAAGAAACTATTTTCTGTAGCATTTTTCTCCTGTTCCAGAGGGAAAAAGGCAACAAAGTTGCTGCTTGATTTTTGGAAAGCTTGTCACAAAGCATATTACCTGCCATAACTACAATATATGACATACTACAATCATAACTACAATCATAGCTATGATATATGATATACTGAAATCTTAATACCAGGTAGCTTTCTGAAGTAATTAGGCAGTACTTTATCACTTCATACTTAAACTCACTATCATACTTAAACTCACTATCTAAAGGGGGCATGGTGCTACTGAGATCCTTCTACCTTTACTTCCAGACCAGAGTTACTTTGCTCTTCAAAGTGGTTCCCTATCTAAACCTGGAAAAACCCCTGCACTGATGATCAGTTAATACTCATTGACTATTAATTCATGAGTAATTACTTATGAAAGAACTCACTGAACTTAATCCTGTTGCATAATGTAATGAATTGAATACACACACTTGCAGTTTCTGAGAGAGGCATCATAAGAACCACCTAATGTTTGCAACAGTGTCTGGGACACAACAGACTCTCCATGTAAAAAACCCCTGCACTGATGATCAGTTAATACTCATTGACTATTAATTCATGAGTAATTACTTATGAAAGAACTCACTGAACTTAATCCTGTTGCATAATGTAATGAATTGAATACACACACTTGCAGTTTCTGAGAGAGGCATCATAAGAACCACCTAATGTTTGCAACAGTGTCTGGGACACAACAGACTCTCCATGTAGAGCACCAAGTCAAATTCCTAGAGCCAGACCGTGCTGTGCCCCCAATGACAGCAGATTATTTTGGTGAATATGGAACGTATCTCAAAATCAGTCCTTGACTTCCTGGCTGGACTTCCTCCTCATTACTGTGAGAAGATGACAAAAAGGACTGAAATACGTGGTAAAGCTTTTTCAGCTCTGCACATGCATAGAGGTATGACTCGAAAAGTTAAATTTGCCAATTATTTTGAGGTTTTGTGAATATTAGTCAGCAAAGTAGTTGAGACTGGGACTGGAATTAGTTTTGAAAGCTGTATCAAAGGACAAAATGAAGACTCTCTGTACAGGAAGATTTTTTAAAACATGTGAGTGTTATTCATTTCACCTCTGAATACTTTTTATCTCCTTTGAGAACAAAATGTTTTGTATGCATTTGGCAATGAAAGTGGTGGGGTTGAGAAATAGCATGGATAAAGCACTTTGAGAAAATCAGTAGAGAAACTTTTCATGAGCAAAGGAAGAAAGAAAGAGAAGGCAGATCTGATAAGTTTGCAGCACATACTAGTGACAACCAGAGCTGCTCTGTATCAAGATGAGAGAGAAATAGCTGAACTGATAAAAAGGAAATATTTGGTCACCGTCAGCTTCCCCAGAGCATCTACTAGCACAACAGACCTAATGAGTAAATCCACACTGGCAGTATGAGTCATTAGTCTCAGCTGCATGAACAAGCTTAAGGACTATGTGTTAGGCACCCCAGCCTCTCCTATTTCAAAGCAGCAGAGAATATTTTGGAGGAGCTGAATGGAATAATTATCTGATTGGTAAATAATACTCAAGGGACTGGTGTCTAGTGGGGTAAATTATAAATCAACACCAGATAACCCATGGAGAGAGGCTATTTGAATAAGAGCAATGCAGCCCTTAGGAAAGAAGCCAGGAGATCAGCTGGGCTCTACTCAGACTACAGCTCAGCTACTGAAATATCTTGTGCAATTGCAACTGTCGTTGTGGCTGTGAGACTTTTGCTGGAACAGATATTAAAAAGAACCCTGAATTGTAATGGCAAGAGGTGGTTGGCCTGGCCACAGAAAACATAGCAGACCTCCAACTAAATACTGCATTTACATAAGCAGATACTTAAATTTAAGCAGAATATCAGCTGTATAGAATTAAGGTATCTTTTGTATGATTTACAAGAATGGCATTATCAAGGTAAAGACCATCGATTTCCTTTTCCACTCATTTTATTTGACTCAGAGCTAGCATTTGACAAATCTTGGTCAAATCTACTGACAAAACCACCTATCTGACAGTGGGAGCAATTGCAGGACCATATCTTAATATCTTTCAGAAATACAGACATGCTTAAAAAACATCTGGATAAAAATTAGATTAGTCTGACTTCATGGTATTTTGTGCCTGGCCTGGCTATACTTGGAAATGACACAGAAGCCGCTATTTATTTTTTCGTTTGGTGTTTGCTTGTTTAAGTAAATGAAACATTTGCAGTAATTTACAAGGAGTCTGAAAAACTCTAGTATTATTCCATGCAGATATATCAAAAAAGAGTGAGTTACTTTGAGAAGGCGGCATGCAGGTGAAAGCAGAGAACTTGAGATTGTTTGTATTTTTTCAGACATTTTCTGAATTGTGTTGTACCTAATACAGGATACTTCCAGTAAATGGATCTTACACTTAATGCCTGAGTTAGTGTTTTCTTATCTTACAGAGTACTAATTTTACAGAAACCGGTCCATGTACCAGGTGCAACCTGCAACAAACTGTTTTGCTGCAATGGAGGCTGGTCTTCTTGAGCTTTGCAGCCATTTCACTTCTGCATATTTTCACAACACCCCAGTCCTACTTCTCCTAGGTATGAGACTAATTAAAAATAGAAGGGTCCTGGAGACAAGATGCATGCTTAATTCTGCCTACTAAAAGGAAATCCTGTGATATGAGATACAGAAACAGAGTTTTGGAAGTCAGACTGTAAAGAAAAGCTGTCTTTTGCAAACTTAGTTCATTGTGTGAACGTTTGTTTTTTTTTTTTAACTCCAATGTGTACTTGATCATCCAGGCCAGACTCTTATGAATGCCTGGGGAGTTCCTATAACTTCACCAAAGCACAAATTCAGCTTGGCATGACCTTTAACAAAATATTGGTAAGGACATCTATATGGAAAGTAACCTGCTTCACTTTAATAACCCATAAGACAAGAACCACACCAGTTCCTCTAACAGCTTCTTTACTGCTGTATAAACTCATTCAGAAACTTAAATTACTTTGAGTGACAATGATTAAAGAACATTTTACAAAAGCCCCATGTGGCACACACTAGCCTTCTATAAAATGATGCAAAAATAATTAGCAGGAAGCAACTGAATACTTGAGAGACTTGTAGGAATTAGATCAGTAAAGTCACGAGGCTAAATTCATCCCCGGTGAAATTCCACTGACTTCATTCTGTACGTACATTTGGAATAAGCACCTCAGCACACTGTGCACATGCTGGGAAGTGCCACTTTTAAGCTGACCTGTTATGCCATGCCCTTCTGCTGGTCTCTGAGCTGAGCTAGATCCTGCAGCTGTCTTCAAGGTTTATTCAGATTAGAGGCATCGTGGGTGTGCATGCCTTCCCTGAACAAGAGGAAATGGCGTTAAGTTGTGCCAGGGGAGATCTAGGTTAGATATCAGGAAGAACTTCTTTACAGAGAGGGTTGGGAAGCACTGAAACAGGCTGCCCAGAGAGGTGGTGGAGTCCCCATCCCTGGAGGTGTTTAAGAGACATGTAGATGCTGCGCTGAGGGCCAGGGTTTAGGCACCCTGGTAGTGCAGGGTGAGTGGTTGGACTTGATGATCTTAGACGTCTCTTCCAACCAGATGATTCTATGATTTTATGATCCTACGAAATGGAGGAAATTTTACCAGGGAATTATGAAGTCTCTTTGGGTTTCTAGGAGCCTTTACTAAGCAATAGCAGTGTGTGTGTATGTCTGTATGTGCATGTGAAGATATATATAGACACCAACTGTGAAAGTACTTCTCCCATTGATTAATTTATCAACTCTAGTGGTCTACTTAACTGTATACATTTGTTTTAGCCAATCAAATTCACTGAATGAAAAGAAAGCATTTTCCTGGGGGAAAAATTTTGCTAAACTGGGAAAAAAAAGTATTTAAAACTTTACGTTAATAATTCATTTAATCTGCTTTGAGGAAAGACTTTCAATTTTCTTTTTTGCATCACGTGTTACGGCATATTAGGACTGAGTGTTGCTGAGCACACCATGCATTTTGTGATCAAGTTCTGAAACACTCCATCGAAAAACAGATACAGGAAATGTGTCTGTGGAGAGTCTGAGAGGGAGTGAAGGCTATGTTGGGCTGTGAGAAAAGCATAAATTTATAGAGAAGTAGTAAATCATATATTTTTTTATGACTACATTTCAGCCCAAATGTTTTTCTCATTCACTGAAACAAGCTTTTCTTCAAGTTTACCATGCCTGACAGTGAGCAGTAGTGAGCAGTAAGACTGAATCGCAGGGCCTGATGCAGGAGAGATGAGCTGTGAGTCTTTCTGCTTCCTTTTCTAATTGACCTTCCACCGTTCAATCCAAGCCAATTTTCCAGATTTCTACTGGGGTTATTAATGTCAGTTCACAACCACTGCTGATCACTGAATAAGGGGAAAAAAGAAGTGTTGGTTATGTTGATGCTTTAACCATCTACTCTGAGACATGCCTGGCTTCTGGCTTCCACTTCCATTTCATCCTCCACAGCCCCTGGTGCTGCTCTGCTCCTGCTCTTGCAGCCAACCTGCCACTGCCCACATTGGTCTTGCAAGCGCCACGGCCCAGCCTCAACCTGGGGCTGGTTATTGTGAATCACAAAGAAGCATCACTTAAGTACGAATACAGATATATAGTTAACATGTGCATTACGTCCTGAAATGCATCTTAAATAGCATATTCATTATGCATGTCGATATCACCCAAAACATTTCTGTGTTTGTTTATGGATTTTCTTGCAAATCATTATGGTAATGCTTTACTTCTTTTTTTTTCTGTTTACTTTTTTTTCTTCCCTCCCCTACCAAAAAAAAGCAAAAAAAAAAGAAAAAAAATCCACCAAGAAAACAAAAACAAACCAATCCAAAACAACCCTAAATTTCTCACCTGCTCTCTATGAAAACAACCAGTTTATCTAGCTGAGGGTATGCATCCCGTATGAAGATCTGTGTATGTATGTTTGAGCTGAAAAAAGATATCTTTCATAAGCAGCCGTAGCTGTGTCTCTGACGTTTGATAAGAGAGAGATCTGCTTGTGTGCAGAATTCTAAAACCATTTAACGATCAAAGAGCAATCCTGATTTTATCTTCCAGTACTTCCTCTGTGGTGATAAGATTAATTCTTTTAATGTTACATTAGACTGCTCTAACCATAAATAGATGTGTAAAAACACAAACATGGAAGACTTGGGAAGGAACAAGGAGAATTTACGTTGTCAGTCAGAGACAGAATACATTTTATATGTTTTCTTTTTTTTTCTTTGATTTTAAATCTTAATTACATTTTTTAATAAAAATGTATAAAACTACAAGATTATTGTTTACATACAAACTAAGAGCTGTTTGCTTTTTTCTTCTTCTTCTTTTCATATCTTCCTTCTCTTCCATCAATAGAATGCCATGCTGATTTTGAGATTTTCTGACATCTATTCTTTATCCCAGTGCTAATTTTGTCTGCCTTCTGCTTGATAGATGGGATGTTGGATGCGGGCCCTTCCCTGCAGGAAATCAGCTGGCACTTGCACAGAGGGCTGTCCCCAGCAGACGTCAATTCTGGAATGTGGCAGGGGATCCCCTTCCAGAAGTCAAGTGTGATGCCGGAAATGCTAGTAGCTATTAATACTGTCTGTATTTTTACGATGAATAATTGGCAAGTGTAATGCTTTAAGACCCATTCCTACCCAAAGTGTTATTGTGGATGCTGGCATGAGACCAAGTTGGTGACTTGAGTCTAGTAAAACTAACCTTGTTCTCTCTTCTCTGTGCCCCGTCCCCCCATAAGTATTGTCATCAAAATAATTGAGGCACTGCTGTAACTTAAAGAAAAAATATGTGTTCTGGAAGTCTGATGACATAGTAAGACATGAAACTCAATTCTGATATATGGAACACTTGACGAAAATTAACTTTGTTCACTGTGTATGGTGTAAAATAACAAACCTTTATTCTCTGGTACAGGCGAAAGTTAAAATTGGTAACCTGCATGATCTTTGTGACCTTCCTTTATATGTGTTACATGGTTGGACTATTTAAAAAGTAGTTTTAAGTGTAACTTTGGAAATAAATTCAAATTATGCATTATTATACATTTGCAAAAGTGAGAAAGAATGTACAAATGCTTTGGTATGCATAGTGTAAGATCTGAAAATCTGAGAATTGGTATGCTAGTCTGCTTTTCAGCAGAGCTATTTCAGCAGCTGCATGAAGTGACGGTTCTGGAAAGCATAACGTTTAGCTTACACTCTAACGATTCTTACATTCCTGCCATTTTTGTCCCCGCAGTAGAACATCAAAGAAGCTGGTGTCATTTTGGATGTCAGGGTGAACATAATATTTACTAACTAGAGCTATTCCTAGAGACATGTAGCCAGAGGGTAGGGAAGTATGGGTCTGTCCTATACTTGGATGGACTAACATGAAGAAATCTGGTTATTGGACATTTACCCACAGGAATTAGGTGGCAACGTTGCACCGAATTCTATTGTCACTGCTGAGCTGAGAGAATAGGAAAGAGCTGCAAGTAACACCGAGGCATCACAACTGGGTTACGGGTTCTTTATTAAAATAAACGCTAAGTCCTGGCTTTACAGGGTTAGGCAAAGTGGGGATGGGGAGGATATTGGGGAAACTGAAAATACATTATGATTAAGCTACTTTTGGAATCAGAACAGTCAGAGCAGAGTTTCGAGTCAAAATCTTCTCATGCCTGACAGAACAACAATTTCACTATCCTGTTCTGCCACTTCATCAAGTACATCAAATACACTTCATCAGCTAACTCCCTGTTAGCAGCCGTAGCATGGGGACTGATAATGGCAATACCACTCTGTAATCCTCCTTGTTCTTTATTTTAAAACCAGAGGAAAAAGGAGGCAGAGATGTATGAGAAACCACTCAATTCCACTAGCTCTTAAAATTATAGTCAGCTCTGGAACAAACTATTTGCTTGGTTTTGCTGCACACTCCTATGGATTCCAGTCCCTTAGTGCCCACCACTGCCAGCACTTCCTGCTCTTTTTCCTAAGATCCATGTCAACCAGCCTCACATAACAGAGGACTTCCCTTCTTTTCCTTTTCCTTTTCCTTTTCCTTTTCCTTTTCCTTTTCCTTTTCCTTTTCCTTTTCCTTTTCCTTTTCCTTTTCCTCCTTCTTTTCCTTTTCCTTTTCCTTTTCCTTTTCCTTTTCCTTTTCCTTTTCCTTTTCCTTTTCCTTTTCCTTTTCCTTTTCCTTTTCCTTTTCCTTTTCCTTTTCTTTTTTTCTCCCGTCTCAGGCACAAGCTCAGAGGTGTCCACTCCTGGATAAGGGAATGGGCACCAGAGATGGCAAAAAGAGAGCAACAAACTAGTCCAGATGAGCTCCCTGTGCTAACGGCTGCAGCACTCTCGATAATGTCTGATGTGTAATTGAGCTGTCATGATTTAACATTTCCATATATCCTTGGTGAGAACAGATGCAGGTCTGATGATTACAGTTTAAAAATGAGTTAACAACTTAGGAGGGTGCAGGAACTATTTAGAGGTAGAGAGGCTGAGTTGCACGTGAGTATTGAGAAAGAACAAATCAGTTTACCACAAAAGTAAATCAAGAGATATCTCAGTTACTGGCTATTAGAACCAGCACTGAAAAAATGGTTGCTAAAATGTTATTGAATCTACTAGACAAAAGCATGACAAGAACTCTTGTTGTGAAGCTCAAACTAAACAAAGTCAAATAAAAAAGATAGTACATATTTCTCAACAATGATGTTAACCTTCGAAACGGGCTTCCAGGTGAAACAATAAGTTATCTACTCTGAATGTCTTTCTGGAAGGTTGTTTTAATCAAGCCCAAATTATTGACTTTGATACAGGCAAAATATAATGGCCTGTGATACATGCAGACCCTGAAATTCTACCTAACAGTAAAATACATGAATAAACGCATTGTATGAGTATGTGATTATGTGATGGATTCATGGGACCAACAAGTGAATAACTGAGACAGGAACTTGGCTGTGTAACATGCTGGCTGGGACTTCTAGTCAGCTTTGGGTGATGGACATGGCCCCATTCCTCTCTGTGTCTTTTCCATTAAAAAGTCCTGGGGAGAGAGAAAACCAGGGGACAGATCCTACCCAGATGTAGGCCATGGCTGCTAGACCTCACAGACAAGTTTTTTTCATATTCTTCCCTACTATTTCCCCAAGATGCTCAGGGCTTCACATCAAGTCTGTAGTTCTCTGAAAGACTCTATTGTCTTTGTAAGTAATTAAGTATAAGCACTTATCGCCCTCAGTGGTTGTCTTTGTTAATGAAGTGGTGAGTCCAGTTTGAAATTCAGGTACCTGCATCTATGGTCCCATTACAGTCAGGGTTTATCTAATCAGTATGATCTCACTGAGGCTGAGAGAGATATTTGGCTAACCGGCCATTAGTGTTGCTATTCAGTTACCCATACAAAGCCATTCAGAGCATCTGAAATGTCTACAGAGGGCTGGCAGAAATGACCTATGACTTATAGGAGATCCTCATCTCCTGGAGCAGCAGCTAGAGGCTAGAGAAGATATCCCACAGCAACCAACATTGTGCTAGACATCTACATCTGGATAGCTCAGTCCATTCCTGAGTGTCAAATTTTGGTTAATTAAATCACTCTCCTGCCTCTATTGTATATATAACTAGACATCTGCTGAGTATGACGGGAGTTTTGTCACCTCAAACAGAGGTAGATACCCACATTTAGGGGTCTTAATCTGAAGCTGAATGCTACCCAGACTAACTGTAGTTCTGGTGCTCTGTGTTGTGTTCACTGGCTTAAGCCCGTGCACAACCTTCCTCCTCAGGCATCACAGGTTCTACCTAAGTGCTAGACTGAATGTCAGGCTCATCACAGGTGTGTAATTACACCCAACTGGCTAAACCCTGTGGTCCTGAAAGGTCCAAGGCTCAGTCTGGAATTCCCCTGTGAGTTTAAACATGACTGATGTAAAGCAGTGCCATCAGGAAGGCTTTCCAGATCCGCAGTTTGAGATCAATATGGCTAAACTGTGCTGCAATTCCAGCTAGGATGGTCTGAAACTTGTCCTAAATGCCTTACTTATCATTTTGACATTATGTAAAAATCTATTTATGCTTTGGCTTCACTAGAAATATAAGTACAATAGGCCACAAACCGATGTTAAGATCATCTTCTATGAAGAGGAGAAATTAATTTCTATCATTAATGAAGAAGAAAGATTTTTAAAAGCCTGTAAAATGAATGCCTGTAACAGCCACAGAGTCCATTTCAGCACGTGATACTATGAAGAAGGAATAGAACTGAAAGTTTGTAACAAAAGTTTTCACTTCAGTCAAGGAAAGATCACTGAGGCAGATAAACGGGGTAATGAACCATTACTGACACTAACTTCCTCACAACAACAAAAACAGAAGAGTCTGGATCTTCCACTGTGGACAGTTTTATTTGATGTAATACCTACTACACTGTGACTGATGAGGTGAATAGAGAAAGCAATTATCAGAGAGCCATCTGGGAAGAGAGCTAGCAGTAAGCAAGGAAGAAAACCCAATGGCCATAATTTTAAGCCAGAAAATTCACATTTCTTACTTCCGTTTCTGCCTGCACCAGCAGAGATGATCCTGCTCTGCTAAAATCCTTTGTACAGTGCCCTATTTGTTTTACACATTCTTCAGACATCTCTAAAAGCCCCACTGAAGCACAACATTGTTTTGGACAGTGTTACAATGAGGAAGATGAGTCCTTGGTTTGCTGCCCTACCCCTGTTGCCATTACTGCCACAATGCATGCTCTCCCTGGACAACCATGGGCCAGCTGAGCAGGGGCAGAGCCCGGAACACCTCCCACATCACTGCAATCTTGTCCTTTGGCTCCAGAGCTGCAGGGTTTGCACAGGGAACATGGATAACAGACAATGATCTATGCACACAACAGCTTCCTCCATGGTATGCTTCTTCATTCAGAGCAGGTTTTATGGGGCTTTCCATTATTCTTCACCTGTGGAAGAAACCGAGAAAATGAGTGTGATGTGGTTAGCAGATGTAAACCCAAATCCTATTTTACTGACCTGCAGTGATCTTTCTTCCTATCAGCACAAACACCTTCCCAGAGAGGCATGGACTCAGACCCAAGAATGGATGCTGTTGTACTATTTCCTGCTCTCTCACACATTCTGTGCCTGAAGGGGCTCCTCGCTTTCTTCCTGGGGTGTTTAGAGGGCAAATGCCTCCCAGGCAGGATCCATTTTATATGGCTATGAGAAAGGTATAGCAGAGTCCTACAACAGAGATCTGGACAACATGCTCTTTATTTCTAGAACAATGCAGTCTTTTTCTGAGTTGAACAAACACTTTGCCCAGCAATACTATCCTTGGCAGTACCTCGGTGTTCCCAGCTTCTGTGGCCTAAGTAGGTAGATTAAGTTTCTCACCTGATTAATCACCCCAGTGGCCCTTGACCAATCCAGGTGTCTCTGCAGAATAAAACATCATCACTTGCTGCAGTAACTGATATTCTTTGATGCTGCAAGCTTTTTGAGAGTTTTGATAAAGGTTTTTTTTTTTTTTGCTGGGTGCTCCTTTCCCAGTCACTGCTAAACCACTCATTTGAATCCGTTTGCTCTCCAGATGAGTCTCACTGATGCAGATCTCAGTTGTTCTCCGCATCCAAGCCGAGCGTCTCATGATGCAGAACCATCTCCTCTAGGTTTTTTTTTTTTTCTTTCTTGTTCCTCTCTCACTGGCCTACCAACTAGTCTAAAATTACCTTGCTCATCAAACTCTCCTGTATTTGGATTGACAATTGCAATCTCAAGTGATACTTAACTTGCTACAAATAATTTTTGTCTGTCTGGGTTTCATTCTTTACACCTTCAATGAGTGGAGATGGAAATATTGTGTTGAATATTTTCTTCAGATGTGATTCAGCCTGGTGTATACTTTTCCTGTCCAATGCCAGTGACACCAGGGCAGTGGGGTTTTTCTGTGCTGCATGAAGGGGATTTAGACATGTTTTTAAAGTGAAATCAGAATAGACAACATTGTTTAAGATTCATAAAATACTGAGGGAAGGTATAACCATTAGAACTTGAGGCAACAAACAACCCGTTGAAAAATGGGTCTTGAGCAGAGGAACCAATTTTCAATAATCTGCAGGGAGAGGCTGTGCAAAGCTTTCTGTGTGTCTTGATTCTTATGTATTTTAACAAACTGTCCCTGGAGAGGCAGCATGTACTGTACGGGTAACCCTACACCCTGCTTTCAAACTGAAAGTGATTTGCATTCAGAAAGTTTAGCTCCAAATTTGCACAGCATGCTTCAGAGTTGTAATGTATGAGGGGCGCCGGGTACAAACCACTCCTCTTTAAATATTCCTCCTTCCTACTAAGGTAGAGGAAAGCTTTAAGAACTTGTGCTCCCTAGGGCATCTTTGATCTTAATGTGGAGCCCATTCATTCTTTATCCTCTCAGCAACGGAGGCCACAGCAGGCTTCCTTCCCCTCAAGCACAGAGGCAGCTCAAGAGGAGATATGCCCCATGGAGGATCGCAGAGAGAAGCAGCTTTTCTATTTCCTGGCTGGGGCCAACTGGCAGAGGTCAAAGCAGCACCATTAATCACCCTGTCATGTGATGGAGGGTGATATCTGCTCCTTTCAGTGATTACTGTTGCCTCTCCCTCTTTATATCAAATCAAAAGCAGCCAAAACATAATGTCAGACAGTAATTTATTGAGAGCTGCAAGATAATTCACAGTATTAATAAAGCACACAGGTTGACAGGATGAGAATGAGGCCATGGTAAGCAACTGAAGCCTCCTGACAGATGAATGGATGAGACTAGACTCACTGGGCATCTATCAGCAGCTCTATCCTAAACCTTGCTTGCCCCTTGTTGCAGGGCAGCTTCCTCCTCCTGAGGGGTTTCCTTCCAGTGTAACCGGTTTCCTGCTGGAGTGAATCCTCCGTTTCTCGCCTGCTGCTCTGACATTTCTCACTGTTGCTGGTGGGGTGGGAGGTGGTGCTTCTGTTGGTATGGAAGGGCTGTCAAGAGCCTTCCCAAGCAATTAGGAAACACAGAATTTGCAGGTGCCTGTGTTCTGCTTCAGCATCTTCTTTTTTTCCTGTGGGATGGTGAAAAAGGGCTGGTTATGATGTACAGCTGCAGGATGAAGGGAACAAGTGTGGGATCCTGCATTCCTTCAATGGCATATGACATTTATTTCATTACTCTCCTCTTCGGTTAAAGAAGTCCATTGTAAAAACAAACATTAAGGCTTTGAGAACACCTACCCCCAGCTGCATCAGGGTGCTTGGTGGCACCTTCTTAACACACTGAACTGGATCTAGGAAGAAATCGCTGCTGTGGGAAGTCTTATCTGAGGCATAGCATTTCTTAGCATGACTATAAAGAGGAACTTGTGTGAACCAGTCGTCTTGGGCTCTCTCCCCGCCATCCTGTGACTTGCTGAAGAGGCTCTGTGAAAGTGAGCCTTATCTGCAGCCTGGCAACTCTATGTAGATCTTTGTACAGCGTCACAACTGGCTGGCTTGTAGATACTGTAGGAGTCCTTTCCTCTGAGTAAGATATTTGCCAGTCCTGATAGAGGGACTTTACTAATGCTAATTTGATTACATTTTATTGTGTGACAACATTAAGGTGAAAATAA
>NW_010393652.1:11288-14282 GCF_000710305.1 Buceros rhinoceros silvestris | reverse complement strand
AGTGTTTTTGCTAATGCTACTTTGATTCCATTTTATTGTGTGACAACATTAAGGGGAAAATAATATGTTTGCTTAAAAATGTAGATTTTTCAAGAATGGAGAAATACTTCAAAAGACCATCCATTAGAAGTACTCTCTTTCTGGTTCACATTTTGTGTTAAAACTGTCATTAAAACTGGCAAGAGAACATGAGGGAGGAGGTCACTGGTAGATAGGTAATATCAAAGTTGGTTGGCTTATCTACCTTGAAATGTATCTTGTAACTATACTAAAATATTATACAATAAATTGTTTTTTCAGTAACCAAAACAGGCTCCTCCCCATCAAATTTCTCTGGCAGAAGAGAACTAGTTGCAAGCTGCTCTGCCAAAATGCTAATTACTCCCTAGGGAATCATCCTGATATGCACGAACATGTGGCTGTTTATGTCTTCTGCATAATGCATACAACTTAACTAATTCACTTTTCTTTTCTTGCACAGGAGATCTGTAAATCTCAGTTAATATTATGTCAGCTGCACTTCCAAAAGTTGCAGAAGAAAGCAACAAATGAACATTCATTACAGGAATGAACCGAAGTTAGCCATGGATTTCAAATTAAAAAAAAAAAAAGGTTCATGCCTTCTCTGTATAGCAGCCAAATATATCTTTCTGTCATTTAACAACTTTCAAGTTCTGCAATGTAAGGCAGGGGACTGCAATATAAGCCCAACACGGGCTTACTATCAGCTTAGAAAACAGGCAGAATGGATGATAAAGTGAAGAGATGCTCTTCTTTCACTCCTCCCTAGAGGTAATTTGAGGGAATGGGAGTTTCTGTGTGGGAGAATAAGTGATGCAAGAACTATCTAAAAATATTTTTTTTTTTGCTTCCATAGCAACTCCCATGCCAGCATCTCTTCGAATCCAATTCATTCTTTCAGCCCTTTTCATAGTCTTTGTTCGGTTTGCAGAGGTGCAAAGTGATGTTTACAACTTGTGTTTACAGATGTGCGTCTGCAGTTCTGGCAGCAGAGCACATCCTCCTCTCTGCTGGCAGTAGCACTGCTAAGGGAAAGGGTGATGGCCCTAACCCCCGCACACAGAGACAAAGGACAGCAATTACCATCTCCAAACGGCTCTCTCCTCTGCACCCTGGCTCATGCTCCAGCTGACCCCAAAACATCAGAAGGCAGGCCCTGGCAGCTCTCATCTCATGGTACTGTGTTGTAAAAGCAGTCCTGTGCACATTTTATCTCTCTGTGACATAACAATGCAGTTCTGAAATTTATACCTGCAAACACTCATTTCAGTAAAATAGCCTCACTTGGCTCTGTGAAGGAAGGAGACAGAAAGGGGTTGCAAGGCTGTCTGAATTGATTTTTTTTTTGTCCTGAAGGGAAATTGTCTGAGCTATTTACATGGCTCTGCTGAACGTTTCCAGGTCAGCTGGGTTTGAGGGAGAGGTGGAAATGAAGTGCATTTTGCTGTGGAAGTCTGCCTTATGCCTTGTGGCTGTAAAGAACATGCTTTAGACCCAATGGCTCCACTTTTGAGCGGGGTTTGCAACAGGACGACTGAGCAGTGTGGTCCAGTGGGTAGGGCAGGGATCAGGGAGTCTCTGCTCCTCGTCATGTCACTAGTTTCTTGCAGTCATGTCTTCTTGCTTTGTGTCTGATGGCAGCAAGGATACAGTACATGTTCTTCTTTATAAGTTATAAGCAGAGTCTTGAGTGAAAATTGCTGTAACAAGAAAGGTTTTATTGCTTTCCAGAACTTTGCGGGTTTTTTCTGAAAAATTATATTATTTTACAGAATGTGTGGGTGTGCCTGGAATTCAGACAGGGTTAATATTGATCTGATCTCACCCCTGTGAGGATGTCTGTAAAACTACTGTGTTTGCAGGTGAACAGTTCTAAGCAATGTTGGTTGAGAAATTGGTCATGTTAGCACACATCGTGCTTCTCTGGTATATGGAGCATGAAAACAGCTGCAGCATGCCCACCCTTCCACAGGCTGTGGTGGACAAGTGCCTTAGGTCTGATACAGTTCTCTGTGAGGAGCAGTTCCCCCACAGGATGATAAGTATGAGGGAAAAAACAGCCTGCTGGCAGTGGTGATGGTGAGAAGGTGCTACGAGTGAAAGATTCACAGGAGTCCATCTAAGTAGCTCTGAGATGAGGGCCCCACAAGGCTTGGCACTCCCACAGTTGGGGTGCATGGCCTCAGTTGGACTCTAAGAAGAGGAGGTATCACTTTCCCTGTCTGGAAGCCCAGAACCAAAAATCTTTGTTTCTAATCCAAAAGTTCTGATGTCCTTTTGTAGTGCTCCGAACTTTTCTTTCAGAGTCTTGTTCAAAGTCTTTCAGCTCCCCAATTTAAAAACTTCTCTTTGACCCCGGAGTTCTACATCCTCCTTTGTCAAAGGAGCAGCCATTCAGCTGGTGTTTCCAAATGGCTGATGGATGGTCCTCTCTGTTCCCCCTTTTTAGTCTGTTGTCATCTTTAGACTAGATTAAAAAAATCATTCTGATCTTCTTTTGACTTCAGCTTTCAGCCAAGAAATTCATTAAAATCAAAAGCCAGCATAGATATGTGAATCGACACTGTTTCAAACTACCGTCATAAAACAAAGTAGGAACAAACCACTTCGGACAATGCCAACTAATTCAAAACAGCTGCTCTGCCATCTAGTGTCATTGAACAATGCTAAAACCCAACTTCCACACTAAGTCTGGAACACCTCTACCATGTACTTTTCTTTCTAGTAGGTCTTTCAGGTCTGGCATGTGCTTCTATCAGTGGGTGACAATGACAGTGATAGAAGTCAGGAGTGGTCTCCATTCAGAAGCTCTCTCATGGCAATAAGGTGACTATAAGATGTCCCTTACATAGAAGGGCTGTTACCTGGAAATGTGAACTGTAAAGCTAAGCGCATCTAAAGAACAGCTGACCTTCTTCCAGCGATTTGTTAGCTCTGTGGAGGCCACATAACAAACTCTTTATTTTAGGCAGG
>NW_010393652.1:0-11176 GCF_000710305.1 Buceros rhinoceros silvestris | reverse complement strand
CAGGAATGCAACAAGTCTGTCAGGAAAATGTAATCTTTTCAAGTCTACCAGATGTTCATTTTGCCCCAGGTATTTTCTGCTTCATAATATGAGGTTAGTTGCAGAAGTGAAAGATTTCATAAATTAGGCCAGAAGTCTGAATGCCAATGGTCTTCACTGGTTCAAGAGGCCAGACTGGAATTTTTTTTTTTTTTTAAATACTCCCTTTGTATGTTTGATATCCCCCCTGAGTGAATCTACATTCATCAAGCTCAGGGAATTGTTTGAAATCAATTTAGAAATCTTTTTTTTTTTTTTTTTTTTTTTTTTTTTTTTTTTTTTTTTTTTTTTTTTTTTTTTTTTTTTTTTTTTCCAGGGCCAAACACCATTCTTGCCAGGTGAATCAAGTACGAAGAAATTAGGAGTTATTCACTTATCCTGCCTATTTCTTACCAAGTCAAATCTCCTTAGAGGCTGTCCCGATAAATCTTTACAAAGTGACCTAATTTGCCAGAAAAGCTCCAAATTTGGATTAGTGCTTACACCTTCAACTGATAACGGAAGTTTGTGTCCAGTTAAAGGATTCGATTTTTAAGTTTGACTTTACACTTATTCTGAAATGTCACAGCACTTTGTACTTAACTAGAAGCCATGCCAGAGCAAAACAACACTGTCAATAGCAAAGCCAAAAGAAAACACACAAAGCACAAGACACTGCATTCCAGAAACAGTACAAATGTGCTTTGGAAAAGCTCAATTTTGAGGCTACTAAACCCGTGATAAAAATACTGCAGTACAGTAATGGTCTGCTTAATTTAGGAGCTGATGAGAATTCTGCTTAAATCTTCTTTCTCAAACAAACCCATGAATTTGCCCCTTTATAGGGACATAAGTGTGATGAGGCAGATCTCAGCTACTGTTACTGAGAGATTCCTCAGGTTTCTGAATTCCTAGGCCAAATACATGTTCATTCTAAAATAAGGAGGAAACAGAAGGAGAATATATCTTTTAAGACTATAGACACTAATTTTATTTTACCATATTTTCTCTAAAAGAAATATTCTTACAGCCTGTCTTGCTGGCGGGACCTCTAAATCCACATTTGTTCCCAAAGCACCCTAGTCTGAAGTGCTGTAGAGGACTCTGGAACCTCCTGACGTGGCTCTGCTGAACATGCAGAAACTTGTTGCACTGCAGGTGGCTGAAGAGGTCTCGCGTTTCCCTTTCCTACCAAAGCTGACCAGAAGACAACCAGGTTTTCAGGTGTTAAATGACAGCCAGAGACCGGCAATATTGGTGCATAGGTGTTATTTACTCTAACATGCTCTAGTTCTTGAAGTAAATAAATGATCCCCCTCTCACCAAAACTGAGTCACGTTTTGTTTTTATCACGATAGTTACAGCTGTTACAAATAGCTGGCACTAATAATCTGTGGTTTAGACTGATTAGCATCCTATATCCCTTCATTTCTAAAATGGAATTTTAATCAAATTGTAATTCCTTGAAACCTCAGTGAGTCAGTGAGTACTTCCCTAACCATTAATCAATTGCATTTTGGCCTCTATTAAGCTGCTTAAATCCACTTCACATTACTGATTGATAACTTCCATTGCCTCTAGCATGTCGCTGACACACCGTGTTGGATTTTTTTAACATCAAGGCCATGACACTATTATAAGACTGAGAAAAAGAGCAGACGTCTGCATTGCTGCTGTTGTGGCTTTTCAGCTTTTCCATTTTAAATCCCTGTTTTCTTCAGGGATTTGAAAGTGGGTCATAAATTCATTCCAAAGTGAAATCACTTTCATTGGTCTAATCATGCAAGTACTCAATGTCTCTTCTGGGAGGCCAGTTCTTAGTGTGGAAGTAGCTTATCTCCTTTTGCTCAAATCCCCTGCATTCATATTTTCTGGCCTCTGTGTTAGTTTTTTTGTCCTTTTTGTTTGGCTGGTTGTTTTTGGTGTTACTGTGCTGAAGCACGCATTTATTTTTAATAAGGAAGTTGGTAAGTTTTGACTCTCCAGTGCAGAAGGATAATAACAGTTGTTTTGGTTAAGAAGGAAAATGAAATTATTTTACTTAAGACCAAATGCTTCCTACATTAACACATTACAAACCGGTTTACTGGACACTTGAAGAAACTACATTAGCACCTCAGGTCATGAACAGATTTTATAATTCGTCAGGACAACAACACTCAACCTGAGGGAACAATTCTGCAATCCTTTCCCAAGCCAAGGGAATTTAAGACTCTGGGACATAAATCATGCTTCTCAGGACAGAGGGGTTTTGGAGTTAACTAGGAGTTCATGATGGAATACCTGATTTAGGCATGTCTTCTCTGAGATGGCATTTCTTAGATACTTGTTTTCCTGAAGCAAAGCAGAAAATTTGCATGCTAAATTACAGCAGTATGTGTGTTGTGCTTCAGTTTTAACCCGGAAACCTGTTCCAGCTATGATACACCTGTGCATTTAAGTAGTTACCCGAAAGACAGAGAGCCATGGACAGCAACACCTGCAGTCTGGAATTTGGCACCAGAAATGACCAGAAGAAGATAAATTCTTGGAGCCCCAAGGCAGCACAGAAATCACCTTGAAAGAATAAGGTGAAGGCTCCTCAGGTCTTGCTACTGCCATAGAAAAGAAAAAAACAAACTCCACAAACCCAAGCATTTCCATTATGATTACTACTGCTAAATCTAAATAACTCTCAGTATGCGCCAGACATAGCAGACCTGATTAAAATCTCCTGTTCTGGTGTTAAAAGATAATCCAAAGTCTTTAAGCTTTCATTCAGATGCCTATGATTTTGTTAGAGCACCTGTTGTACAGAATACGCTAATTAGAATTTTTGAATTAAATTGGTCTACATCATCCGTTTTTGGGAGAAAAGAAGGAAGGAAGAACATTTTAGCAGTCACTGACTGCCTATGGCAGCTCCTGAAGGAGTGGATTTCCACTGCTGTCTGCAAGAGCTTAGGATGTTTCTTTCTTAATCACCTCTGTTGCAGATTAACCTCACCTTTGTTTCATTTCTACCTTATTGAAGTTATGTTCCTTACCTTGCTATGTGTTGTTCAGGCTGCTGGAAGATGGCTGTTTGTGGCTAAAGGTATATTTTGGTCCAGCTAAGAGCAATTATTGTTCCTACAGTGGAATCCTTCCAAATTCAGAGCAAATTTTTTTTTAAGTCACTAATTTTTTTTTAGACATTCCACTTCGCACCAGAGCAGACTCAGAGCAACTGTGATGACCTTGGTGGTATCATAGACTGTGGTTTTGGCAAGAGAACTAGAGGGCTAAGGTGTGATGTGTACGAAATGGTTTGAGTTAACCTAAGTCTGCAATATAACACATAAGTCAGATTTGATTATAGTTCATTATCTCAAAGGCTTTCATGCTGGGAAGAGCATAAGAAGAGCAGCCTGCTTGCTTTTATTTTGAAGCAGTTCTATAATTTACGGTAGGTTCCTAGCTTAGTTATTAGACAAAGACACGTAGTGCTTTCTGGTACTTTGTTGTTCTCTAGAATATGTGAAGTCTCCCAACGTTTGTCTATAATGATTTACCTAATGTTATCCTTTAATAACGGGCACGTGTCCTCATTTGCTTCAGGGCAAGTCCTTTCCAATCCTGTTGACATTGCAGCCTCCTATGAACAACTGAGTGAGGAGGTGGTGTATCAGGGGTCCCATTTATAGCTTTGTAAGTCTATAGAAATAATCCCAGGGGCATTTTGAAGGAGGTCTTTAATTACTTAACACCGACTTTGGGAAATCTCCTGTCAAATCCTGTTCAGTGGGACAGCTAGTCACTCGATGCCTTATCATGCTTTTTTTAAAGAAGCAACAAAGTAACTGGATGTACTTGCTATTGTCAAGAATATTTTTAACACATTAACTTGAGTTCTGATTAGAAGTTTACTAGGCCAATTCAGATGGCCAATTTTTTATAACAGAAAATACCTACACCTCTGTGTGGGATTTGTATCAGAAATGCAATATGATTTTTCCTTAGGCACTGTTAATATTTCAGGCTGACGCTGTGGTAGAAAAATACAGAGACTCATTTTTCTTGTCTTTTCGGGTTATGCTATCTGAAATTCACTCCAACGGCTACTGGAAGTGTGGGTGCAAACTGCAAAATTTTGCAAAGAGAAATCATGTTTTACTAAATCTTGACCATAACCTAGTAATCCTGAGCTGAGAGGATGCTTCAGAAGAGTGAGTATTTCTCCTGCTCTCACATCAGTCGATCAGTAATGCAGAAGCATTTGCATACGTGAAAAGCTGGTAGAGTTAACAGAGTGATAACAAAGCAAGGTTACCATATTTTCACTGTTGCCACAAGCCAAGATTCATTAAAAACCCCACCTTTCCTGTTTTTTTATTTGCTTCATAGATTTTGAGCCTTTGTCATTTGCATGTCTAGAATTTTTCTGCAATTGTGAAAGATGTAAAAAGAAAAGTCTATGATTTACAATTTATTTTAGCTATTAACTAAAACAGGATTTAATTTTCATTCTGGTTTCATGTAAAATCGTTTTACAACTGAATCCCTTCTTCAAAGGCTACAAAAGAACTCCAGAAAGATTTATGGGATAACTTTTCTTTTAATTATGACTTTTTGCTTATGTGTTTACCTTTCTCTCTGTCCATTGCTCATCCTGTGCATATTTGCCTTTATTTCTGTTTCTTCCTTTTCTGTGTTTGCCATCCTCTGTCCTTTCTATTTTCTCAGTGTTTGCCTTTCTCATGCATGCTTCTAATGTACCTTTGCTTTTCTTAAAGCTCGCTTTGCGCTCATATTCTCTGAAGGTGCAGGGTTATGTTTGGCAATCAGTAACTCAGCAACTGAGTCACTGATCACACTGAATTAATGCTGCATCTTTGGTATCCTCCCATCGCCCTTCTCAGCCTGCTTCTCTCTAACACTCGAAGGATCTGCTGAACTACTGTGTCAGGGTAGGAAAACAGCACAAGCTTGCTCTGAGATAGTTTCTTTCCCCACTGTGGTCTAGTCTGCTCCTTCTAGTTCATTGCCTTGCCAGAAGCTGTAATATTCTCCTTGCTTTGTCTGCAAATGAACCCACAAATTTTTGGTGAAGCCCTGTCCTTTTATTCCACTGTAGTGAGCCAAAGAGAATGTGCTGATCACAACTCTGCTTCGGGATGTTCATATTGTGCTAATGCCACAGGACTGGCACAGACTATTTCCTTAATATGTGGTATGTGACCGCATTTGCTGTAATCTGGCACCTTGGCCTTGTTACTATGATTTTTCTTGCCATTATTTATGGTTCAGTACCTCATGCAGGTATTATTTTCAAAGCTAAGATGATTACCCATGCATTTATTGATTTTGTATGAGCTCTTCTCAGGATAAAACTTGTACATTCTGCTGATATTAGTAGAAAAGTTGTTGTGCTATCACATCTGGTAGGCTGTGGCGTATGATAAAATGAGCTGAACAGCCGTGTCCAGTTCCCACTGACACGTTGTTCACCAGTACTGCCTCTATCACCTGCAGGAAGCTAATGGACATGTAAGTGAGCTATCACCTTGAATCACAGAATGAAAATAGACATATTGTAAGTGCATGTCTTCACATCTTGAAAAATTAAGTAGTGTGATCTCTCCTTGAAAAGAGTGCTAATTTCTTTTTTCCCCCATGTCTAAACCAAAGCTTTAAGTCTAAAAGGAACAAGACAAATTATCTGTGGCTTGAGAAGTCCTTTTGTAAAAGGAAGATTCCAGTCAAAGCCTTCTGTATGAAAACCAAAATTATTTTAGGAAAGTAATGGAAACATGGTGATGGAATAAAAATTAAAGGTTATTGATTGAATGACCTCAAGTCATTTAGCATTCCTATTCACAAGAGTATAAGAACAGTAACATTAAAAATAACAGGTTTATAAATGGTAGAGAGATACAGATGAAAAAAAATTTTCCTGTGAAACTTCAGTGCACTAGAGACTTTAAACCAGAGTAAGTTGAGAATGGCCAGGATATTCTTAGGAAGCCTAGCTTACAAAAAAGGCTTTCAGGGATCATAGTTAATACAAACATAGAGATAAATTAGAAACATCCTCTTTGTGTCGGAATTATTAGAAACATGCCTAAATGCTTGGTGTTGTAGATCTCTTGGTTTTGCACTCACTTCTGAGACCTTTAGCACTGATTGCCCTTGGATAGGCTATCAGACCTGATGTACCACATCTGAAGTAACTGCACAATTGCTGTGTTGGGAAAAACTCTGGTCTTACCTGGACCAAGGCCGATGCTGCTGATGCTGGACTAGGGGAAACATAGTGTGAGTCAGGCACTGAGAACTTTGGGCTGGAGAACACATGTGGCACCAAATGGCACTAAGGGGTGGGAGAAGAGTGAGATGTAGCGACATTAGGTTCTTACTGCCAGTAGGTTTGCATCCATCTGTGGCTGAATATAGAGCTCATGGGGAACTGTCAGCTTGACTTCTTTCACAGGTACTAATTTCATCCCACATCATTAACTTTTTTCTTTTAAAATCCTGTTCTTTACACTGACATTAACACTCATTAGATGGTAGAACATAAAAGGCTCTTTTTGAAAGTGGCTCATACGAAAATATTCTCTAATAAAGAAAAACGTGTCTAGACTTAGTACTGTAGATAATTCTTGCTAGGATAAAAGGAATTTCTATGTTAAAGTAAAGAAGTATTTTTAATAGAACTGTCTTTTAAAAAAAGACCTTTTGCTTCAGTAATATTTTGTGATGGCTGAACTTTGCACACTTTTTCTTGCAGCCTCAGATAGGAAAACCACACCTTTCACTTGTATTCTTCTTAATCTGTTGTCCTGACAAGAGTCCTTACTGTTGCCACCACATATTCTTCTAAAAAACTGCCAGTGGGAGAGCAGAACATAAACCATGACAAGTCAGCACAAGCTTCAGCCTGTAAGACTGGAGGTCTTTTACATACGAACAGACAATAAGAGGATTTGAAAGGGTGTCAAGGGAGAGACTTAGGCATGAGGATGTAATACATCATCATTTCCAATCTTACAAACCTTAGTGGCTGTGAAAATTAAGAACCACTGTTAACATCTAATTGTTCCTACATATGAAGTTACTGCTTTGACTTCAGGCCTGAAGAGGGTCCTACGAGCATGAAACATTGTTCATTTTTTTCCAGTTCTGAAAGTTGCATTACAAAGGACATTATGTCTCCCTGCAAACCTTGCCTCTTTCATAATGGTCAGGGAAGCCTTACTGCAGCTGCGCTGCCAGCACAGGCTCCTGCCTAGAGTCTATTTCGGAACCAGCTCAGTGTAGGAGTGACAAGTATCCCAAACTTGATGTCGCACATGTCCGTTTTTAAATTGCCCTCTGTCGCTTCCAGAAAGTATTTTGGGACACTGCCCATTTCCAAAAGATGCTGGGGGTCCAGGATAGCAGTGCAAGATGGATATTCCAGGATGTCTGTTGAATTCACAGAGCTGCTGAACGGACTGTGTCTCACTTCTCAGGACTGTTATCGCAAGCAGATCTGCAGCCTGGCTCATTTGGCCTAGCTAATCTTTAACAGTAATTTCAGGATGCAGGTTTTCACTCTGTGTTGCAGCCATGAGTAAATGTTTCCAAAGGGGTTTAATAGTCAAATTTGACTGCTGAGTGCTGCAATCAATTTACAGCACCAAGTACAGCTTCGTTTCTCTCCCTCCCTAGCCAGTTCTCCTGGCTTCTGGAAGTCCCAGACAAATGGGCAGTGTTTGCATGGAAAACTCACATTTCTGCTGCTTAGCCAAGCAATATGTGAAGTTCACTGGCAGTGGATCCTGGAAACCCCTGGTATATCAGGTGCTGCACAGTCCACACTCACAGTTTCCCTGTACAACATAAAGGTGTGTGGGTGTACTGGAAGGGGTTCTTAGGACAGGACTTAGAATATGCTGCCTTAAGTAATTGTCCTGTGGGCACTGAATTTTGTTGGAGAAGCTGAGAAGTATCATCTGAGATCTACCTACCCAGGAACTACCTGGGTCAGATAGGCAAATGAGAGAGTGGGAAATGTACACAATGGGAAAGAAAGAGCGGGAGTGTGAGTGAAGGCTGTCTACTCTGCAAGGCAGGAAACAACAAAACCCCCCAAATCCAAAAAAGTCCTGCAAGAGAGGTGGATAACCGAGTTTTTCTACAAAGAAAGGTGGCTGTTGAAGAACTTCATTTAGCATAAAAGAAACCTTAAGGCATATTTAGCTGCAAAATCTGTTTGCTTCCGATGCTGATAAACTCCATTTTATTCTTAGAATGTATAAGCAACCAAAAAGGAAGTAGCTTCTGGGTATGAAGTAATTTTATTCGTATTTACAAATACACGTGTGCACACATCCTCACCCACTTATTTCTGTACACACAAACCTACAGATATATATATATTTATATTACTGTGCTCTGCAGGATGTAATTCTGGAGTGCGTGGCTAAGTACCATCACTCTGACATGCCAGAGCAGGACAGGGGACGTTTAAAGCAGGCCTGGGGTTTGGACACTTCCCTCCTGCATGGCATACATGGCTGGCTATGCACAGGAGGGCTGGGACAGGAGTGAAGACGTGGGTGGTTGTAGGGCTGGAGTACTGATTTTTAAAACCATCCACCTTGTCAAAAGTAATATTTTAAGACTGTTCCTCCAAATGTCCTATCATCTGCAAAATACCACCAAGGAAAGTTTCCCTCTAATGAGGCAGACAGTCACAGCAAGTCTCTGCTCACAGAATGGGCTTGGTGATTCAGACAGCCATGATCAATGAGCAAGGCAGCATCTAGCTTGTCACGAATGGAAAGGTTGGGGACATCTGAGTGAGGGAGCTCAGCCATCACCATCAGCATTGCCTCCAGGTCTCATTCTGAAAATTGCAGGGAAGCCGTCTCTTCCTCCCTCGAGATTTGCATAGGACATTTACTGCATCAAGGATTCCTTCTGACATTTCTAACGGAAACAGCTAGAAGAAAGAGAGAAATCAGATAGCAGAGTGCCTCTGCGCTCTGTGCTGTTGCCAAGCAGATTATGTGCTGTAATCTGTAAGCACTGAACTGTGTTTGAATTGTGAGGAACCTCTCCCTTGCTTTTGTTTTAGCCCCCTGGGAGAGGGGATGTTTCCGGACTGCTAATGTCACAGCATGACCTGTTAATAACCTGTGAGAGCCTTCCTCCACTCCACCGCCTCCTGCTCCCCCAGGACCTGGCAGCTGCCGTCACATGGATCTAATGCCTGCCTTGTATGCGGTTCATTGAGAAAAATGCAAGCATGTGGCCTGAGGTTCCCCTGATGACTGTCTGGGGATGATGATTTCTACCATCTGTTCTGGTTGCCTGTGGCTCCCGGAAACAGCGAGGTATATGTTGCTTCTGGCCATACATGGGATTCCTAATGAAACCTCAGCTGCCATCCAACTGTCTGCAAATATCAGATGAGTTTGAATTATCTTTCCGCTAAGAGGGGAGGGAGAATCACTTTGTTTAACTCTTTAATCTGAACCACTACACAGCACGTGCATAATCACAGGGTACAAAGCTGCTGAATTATTAGCATCTGCATCATGGTGGCAGCTGTAACATTTGCACGTGTGCCAGGTCTGTCCTATTCGAGATGCCCAGACGAGTTGTTTCCAGGCTAAATATACAGCCTCAAGTCAAAATTCGTCTTACTGTAGCTCACTTGGAAGCCCTGTGATTATACCAGAGATTTATTTGATCCCTCCACTTCTGGTTTGAGTTAAAGGCACATTTCAGCTGTAGAAATTGTATATTGGTATATGAAAAAAGGCTGCTTATCAAATGGTTTAAATGCTGCCGAGGAACTGCAACAGTTTCAAAGCTATTTATTGAGATAGAGGGAGTCACAGCAAACTGATATTAATTTGGGTATATGAAAGTGAATTTCATGCCAAACGGCTTGATAACAAATAAATAGAAATCGCTTGTCTTTCAGGATTTGACATCCTGTCTGTTATTTTCCCTGTAATTTATCATTTAGAATCCTTCTCTTGCCATTTGCTGAATATCAGATTTCAGTGGATGCTGAGGGGCACTAAATCACCTAGAGGACCAGGTCTCAGCAGAAAGGATTTGGCATTTATTAGAATTACCTAGGCTTCATCCACTGATATTCACACTGTTTTCTCCATTAATAGTCATTCTCTTTTCTTTGAATGAATAGATGCTTTCTGTAAGAAATCCCCTGAGTTTTATGTGGTTGGAAAAATTGTTTGCATTGTTTACAAGTTATTACAGAGTTGCTGAATGGATCAGAAGGACTGGTTATGTTTCTTGCAGTCATTGTTCCGGAAGGGCAATGCAGAATATAAGACTCCTAAGTGACCTCAAAGCAAAAAAGAAATAGCTAGACAGCAATAGGCAGCGGCGATAGCCTTGGGCTGCTCAGCGGTGAGGGGAGAGTACACGGTACTGGATGTTTCGCAATTTCAGATTCAAGTTAAATATCTCTGTAACAGGACCTCATTCACTTATTTTTAGAGGCTGTTTTTCTACTAATATTGTGGATGCTAATCAAAGAATGCAGAAACAGTTTTTAGCAGTGGCTTGCTGAGGGGCATTTGATTGTTTTTGCCTTTGGAGCTTATTTTGTTATGCTATGAGACATAACAACAATCTGCAAATGCATTCAGCACATAGTGCATAGGCATGGGGGTGGGAGGAGGGTTCCCACCCTTGCTGGCATTCCTTTCTCTTGTCAACTGATTCACACAGAGATGTGCACATACCTCTTACATATGCACACTGTCAGAAATCGGTATCAGGGTAGAAGGCTTGAAAGCAAATATTACCAGAAAATTCAATAAAGCTTAGAAAAATATTTCTATTTCTAATTTTCTACTTTATTGATTATTTTTTTTAAAGGCACTCAAAGACACAGGAACTATATATGGAAACATTTCATTCATTCATCTTCTCCAACCTGGAATGACCCAGTAACTACCTCTGTCTTCATCTTTAAAGCAATTTTTCTTTCAGCAGTGAATCTAAGAGTACTGGCCTTTAGCAAACATGAACTAGTTAGGCAGGGCATGCAAATACAGAAGAGGTGGTTTCTCTATAATGTAAAGCCTCTCTAGGGACATTTCTTTTTGTGGTCTAGATATAAGAAAATTCAACTGTACTACCAGTGGCTGCCAAAAACCCCAAACAA
>NW_010393651.1:23700-28693 GCF_000710305.1 Buceros rhinoceros silvestris | reverse complement strand
GCCGTGGCCCTCGGCGAAGGAGGCCCCCCGGAGAGCTCTCGTCAGCAGGGGCGGCCTCTGAGCGTGAGGGACTGGCTGTGCCGCTGGAACCGCCAGCGTAATTGCCTGGTGTCAGGCTTGGAAGGCCCTGACGTTAGGGGGATCAGCAGGCCTCGGTTACGAATGCAGCTGCGATGAACGAAGCTTCAGCTTCGATGACATCAAAAGAAGAAACGTTTTTCTGTTCGGATAATTGTGGTCGTAAAGCAGCAGCTGCAGGGCTCAGTTATTATAAAGTGGAGGGGCTTTATCTCGAGAGTGTGTGTTGTTTTTTGTTTAATAAGTCAGAAGCCAGTACCAATACAGCATTAATCTGGATTATACTGAGCATTTAGTATCCTATCATGCCTTTCAGTACTGCAAAGGAATTTATTATGCAGTAACATTAAGATTTAAATCAGACTCTGATACCAGACAGAGCTAGAGAAGATGAGCAATTTATAAACAAGCTTGATGTTATTTTTACTGTGATAGTTATTACAGCAAAGCTATCAAGAGGTTTCAGTTATTAGATAAAGTTACATAATTGGAAATTTGGAAATGTGTATTCCAGTGGGCTATGGAATCTGGAAATTGAAAACATGTTCAAAATAATTTAAAAATATAGTTCTGGATGCCATTATGTCAAAAGTTTTATAGTAACAATGAATTTACTAACTTGCTTTATGAGAGAGTTCTCAAAGCATTAATCCTGGATTACTACAAAGCTGAAAGTAATTGCGTGATAGAGAAAACAGGACGTGATCTACTAAGTGGCATATAAGCTGCCAAACAGCTACACTGGTGTTAAAGCTTTTGGATTTCTAACGGCTGGTTCTAGGATAGTTTAAATTGTGTCTCATTTTCTTCTCTGAAATATCTTCAGTTGGTACTTAAAATAGCAAATATATATTTTGATCACTTTTTACCTTAAAAAAGGAGGCATTTTAAATTGTTTCTGCAGTGGTATCTTCTGTAGGAGTATGTGAGTATGTTATAAGGCTAGTTTCTTGAATGAAACAGTATTTCTTTTTCTGTCTTGAAGCCATTTCTATTGTTAAATAATTTAGAGAAGTGATTATGTTGTTTGCAGTGTATAGCAATTAGCTTTTGCGTAGGGAGAAAAAAATCCAGTGAGCACCAACAAGAACTGTTGATACTCTTGTTAGCTCAGTATTCCTCAACAGAATGTATTTTGTGAACCTCTAGCTGAATATTGCGACGAAGTTATTAAACTAGCAACTAAAATCTGGATGTTTGATTTAGAGCTAAGCAGGAAAACTTGGTCGTCTGTAACCACTACCCTGTTCTTTACAAGTAGTGCGTATAAAGCAGAAAGATGATCTGACTTTGAAGAGGTTTGAAAGCTGTTATAAAATTGGCAGATGCTTACCTGATAGTGTAGACTTCACTTAATAATTGATTGGACACCGCCTTTCTGGGAACTGTGTCTGATAGTGCTGCAGGTCTTTCATCTCCCTGGTGTATTATGATTATGAAACTTGTCATAATATGATTCCTAATGATCTTCAGATCCATGATTTTCCTGTTACTCTTCCCCCCTGAAATAATGCTGAAATAATTAGTATTTTCAGAAGATTTTTAACAGGTGGGAATTAACAAATGTGTCTGGCTTTGTTATAGTGATATAAACTAATGTCAGAAAAAATGGCAAAAAATACTAGCAGGAAAAAAATCCTTAATTTGTCTTGCAAAAAGTTACCTCAACAAAGAGATTTCTGCATTTAACATAACTGTCCTTTCTCTCTACTTGATGTATACAGTTTACATGGAATAGGTCCTCTCATTTAATCTTTATAAAATGTAAGTTTTAATATTGTGATGTTGTAATATTTTTTTTCTTGCTGATTTCTATTGCCTTAGTGGTTAAGGGCTTGAAATAATTATGAGGAATTACAAGCCCTGACTCCTGCTTCTTTCTATCCCTGAAACTAGTATTTTGCTGTTTGGCTATTTTAACATTTTGTTTAGAATGGAAGCAGATTTTATTTTTGGTTTCACAGGAAGAGCTACACTGAGAAAATATGCAGATTATATTTGAGTTACATCTACATGTGTATGCACACGTTTACCTCTTTCAAAAACTATTTTTTTACATAATTTAATTGAAAGGTCATTATTATTCAGTCATTCAGATCATCTGATATCTTCTGAGAATGGACACAGCCTCTGAATTTGGCATTTGCATATTTGAAAGTGTAATGCCTTGTTGACAGTGTTCAATTTACTCACAGGACTAAGGTCAAGAATATCCCAAGATATTTGGAGGTACCTGTTTACTAAGTACTGTACTTAAGCAATTAACAAGCTCATATATAGTGCCTAGGAAAACAAGAACTTTATCATAATTAAATCCTCTAGCATGGTAATAGTAGACCTTTTCAAAATGTATTTGCTCAGAAATATTCCTTATATATTCTTTTCATCCCTTAGGACAGTGTCCTCTCCTCCTACCACCCCTTGGTTGTTGCTGTCTACCCACACACTGTTTTTTAGCTTGGTTCTTCACTGCACATCACTGTATGCTCTGCCTGCTCAGCGAAGGCAATAGCAGCAGCAGCTGGAGTTGAAGTGGCAGGAGACCTGATGGGCTTACTATACCTGTAGTCCCAAATGCCAGTTCTGGCACGCCTACCACTCATTCATTTTATAGCTCTTGATTTTAGCGTAACAGCACTTGATGATCCTTCTTTGGTATGAAGGTTAGTAACTTCCTTCTCCTTGGAGGGGTTTAGGTGTTCAAAAACAGGCAAAGGCCATGCTCAGCAACTGCTGCTCTGGAAATGTCTCTTTAAAAAAAAATTTGCTCTGTCTTATTTTAATCTAGCTAGGCAGTGAAAAATAAAGGCAGAATTCTTCGTCATGTGAATAAATACGTTTTATTTACAGCTAGGAGTTTCATAGATTAATTGCAAACACCAGCATGAATTACCAAAGCCCACTTTCACCAGACCACTCACCCTTGTGTTGCCACTTTTTAAATGGCAGATTGTGGTATAGCTTTGTTACATAAAGCAACTTTACCAATAGCCCTAAGGACATCTGAAAATTTTATGCTCGTTTGAAGAAAATGAGAATACCTTCTTTATGCATACATTTGCAGACAGTTGTATATCCTATTTATGGTGTGACTCAATAAGCTTTTGTTTTCTTAAACTTGCTGGATAATTTATAGCAGTTGATCATGGTTTAACCTGCCTCTGTATGATGAGAAAACTAAGCCTAACGTACAAGAAATGCGTAACTTTACACAAGAAATGAGAGTGAAAATAATGATGACTTTATGTAAAAATCTTATGTATTACTAAGTTGAATACAATACATGTGACTATAGTTTCTTCACAACTGTGGCCTTATGTAGAAATAAATTCTTGAACTTCCCCTGAATGGATGTTTATATAGATAAGTGCTTCACTAGCCGGCTGAACCTGCCTTTTGTCTGCTTCCATCTTGGTTATGCTTTTTTCTCTGGAATTTCTCTAATTTCTCCATTTTTCTCCCGTAATCACTCATTGCATCCATGGCTTGTTTCTTTCTGCTTATAGAACAGTTTTCATTCCCATCCAACTTTAACAATGTTAAAGCCCCTTTTTTATCTTCCTGTGTTAATAGAATATACATAATTTCAAATACGTGTGAAATCCTACCAGACCAGGCCCTAAATGTTTCTTTTTCAAAAGTCAGCACTGGGAACCTGCAGATTTCTAGTATCATCACTTTAGTGATCTGTCGCCATGGAAAAAGTTGAAAAATAAGATAGATCACCATATATAGGCTATTTGTGATGGGATCAAGACAACATTCCCATACTGAATTAGTATGATTTGTCATACTTTAACCTTTTGGTAACTTCAGGTGGTTACTGAAATCTGAGTTGTGGCATTAGAAAGATCTGATAACTGACTAATATTCAGGATCTGTTCTCTTTATTACCATATGCAGCAGTGTTTGATAAAAAAACCAAAATCAATGATAAGTAAGATGTAGAAGCATTATTCTGAAGTTTTTATGCTACTGTGCAAGAAAGCTTGACAAGATATTTTGATGCTCAGAAACAAGAAACTGAATCCTTAATGCATTATCAGTGAAACAGTTAAGCTTTGTCTTGATGTCAGTCACAGTCTAATTTTGTATGCTACCCACTACTCAGGACGGTTTTTTCCTCCTTATGGCACTTCATGGACTCTAAATAAGCTATTTTTATTAAATTTCAAAGGAAGTCTGAAGATAATAATACTGAATGTTCTGATGATTAAGGCTTCCAGACTTATACGGGACATAGATAATGATTGGTACTGTTTGCAGAAACTTACTGTTAATTTTGTAACTCTTTTAGAATAGAAATTTTGAAAAAATATTTCTTTATGGCTTTTGTTTTTAGTATTTATCTGAGTTGCTCCATTAGAGGCATATTAGATCATTGGCATAACTTTGACAAAACTCACTTCTTTTTCTGTTTGTATCAGTCCTGCAATTTTATTTTTCCCATGTGTGCTGAGTCCGTCTTACAAATATTTATAAACACTTGTCAACATTTATTTTGGATTTTATTTCCAGCAGGTTCGCAGATGGGTCAGGGACTCTGGAGAGTTGCTAGAAACCAGCAACTGCAACACCAAGGATACAGTGGACAAGGCTATCTTACCAGAGAACGTGGTAGGAGGATAGCTACTAACAATGTTTCCAATAGAAGCCATCGCAAACAAGCCCAAGGAGGCATCGACATCTACCACCTGTTGAAGACAAGAAAATCTAAAGAACAAGAAGGATTCATTAATCTGGAAATGCTGCCACCAGAGCTTAGTTTCACCATTTTGTCCTACCTGAATGCAACTGATCTCTGTCTAGCTTCATGTGTCTGGCAGGATCTTGCTAATGATGAGCTTCTCTGGCAAGGGTAAGCACCAAAAAAAAAAAAAAAAAAAACAACCCCGCCATAGAAAAAATAATCATT
>NW_010393651.1:431-23659 GCF_000710305.1 Buceros rhinoceros silvestris | reverse complement strand
AAAAAAAAAAAAAAAAAATCACTCGGACATAGTAAAAATAGTCATTAGATTTTAAATTTGTCTCAGTATGTGCTTTGGTCATTCTAAAATTAGCAAAGGTTTCCTAAGTTAAATGAGGTGAGATAGGGGAAACGTGAATGTAGTTTAAAAATGTGTTATTCTGGATTTCTAATTACTATCACATATTACTGGAGACTACTACTTACACAAGTGTGCTTGGTACAAGTATGCATGCGTATGACTACAAACCCATTGTTTGATATATCATGGGGAAAAAAACCAAGGATTTGTCTTCACTTCCATATTAGCTCAAAGCACGTCTCAAATGCTGGTATCATGACTTCTCTGAACTTGAAGTAACTGAGCAAGCAAACCTATTCAGCTGAAGCTCCAGGTAGAAAGGGATGAGAACTCAACTACTATGCTTATCTTAGAGCAACTTAAGTGTCTGGTTTTTGGAGGGTAGTGATGAAAGGGAGAAAGAAAAGGTCAAGTCCACACATGCATCAAATGGAACTTCTGCAGTTTTAACAGTTGAAACACATTTATATAATATATGCAGAGTCTGTATGTCCAGGAAATAATTAAAGGAAGGTTCTGTCAAGTAAAATAGTGTAAGATCACCATTTAATTAAAAATATTTTCTTTGATATTTGATGTTTTGCAACACTAGGAAAGACTCATGAAATCATGCTTACAAGTTCTGCTGACCATCTACTTTAAATGTATCTTCTTTCACAACATATTCATACCACTTAACAGACAGTAGTAGTTTTACTGTAATACTTGAGTTGTTGTTAAGGTCCCGTTTCTTTTTCTTTCACTGTGCCATACATCTCTTCCTTCCCTCGTCTATATCTTTCCCCCTCTGCCTTTGAATTAAGCAGCTTCCCTTCCTTTCATGCTTTATGAACTCTCAGCAATAGGATAATGCCAGTGTAACTTCTTAGTCACAATTGTTCTGCTCTTAGGGACTTGTCTTGGCAGGAACAGAGATTCTATTGAAGATCCTGCTAAACTTCTAAGTTTATGTGTATCAGTGTGCATCGTATTGTACTTGGGTTTTGGTATCAAAACCACACTAAATACAAATTAATTCCCTGGACCAAAGCTTGAAAGTAATAGAGCTTCTTAATTGTATGCAGTATATTTTCTTAATACACGGGGGGGAAATATGTATTTTCCTCAGAGTTCGTGCTGGGAAATAGCTCAATAATGTGTAGTGAAATCTTCCCAAATTATACTCAGTTCAAAGGAATCACTTTGGTAGTGAAAATGTGTCCTGATTTAGTAAATTAATAAAAATCTCAATTTGCATAATCTCTGTAGACATCTTACTCATCAATGTTCCACACATATTGGATGTCTTTGAGTTTAGGTTTTGGTAAGCCTTGTGGCTGCAGTTCCTAACTCGGTCTCACTAAGACGCAGGTTCCTGAAAGTCTGTCCCATGTCCTCAGTGGCTACCTGCTGGATCCTAAATATTGTGTCTAATTATTTACAAAATAGATGTGTTGAAGCAGAACTACTAGTTCCATAGGGAATCTAGATAAAAACCAGAGTACCTAGAAAGTGGAAATTCAAGGGAGTGTCGGATGGTGTCATCCAGGAGACTGAGATAAGGTACATAAACTGATGAAACTCATATATGGAATCACGGTGGGAAAGAAGCTGAGAAAAAATTGAAGATATAGAGGGATTGGGCTGGATCAAGTAATTAGGACTGGCCAAGACTGAAGAAAGGACAGTCAGGCAGGAAAGGACAAATGGGGAAAGTGGAGAGTTAATGGCCACTTAATAATTTTGTGCAGATGTGGTTTCCCTCTCACTGCATAACTGGGACATGAGAAAAGAAACACGATTTTTTTAATGTCTAACTGCTGTAGAATTAACCAGTTAGAGTTAACCAGTGTTCAGGAACAAGGAGTGCCACAGGTCTCTGCTTTGTGGATGTCGTTAGGATGCCACCTACTGGGATATGTTTTGAGATTCACTCAAATACGCCAAAACCTGTGTGAGGGTGAAACAGTAATCATATAATTGAAGACTTTAGCAACACACATGCAAAAGGCATGATAATTAAGCGATATAAGCAACCTATTGCTAACTTTTCCTATGTTTGAGTGTTCGGCTTTACAGTGTTGATTGCATTTTGCTTCTGTAAAATACATGAAATACAGAAATAAATTTTTATAATAGACATAATTCTATTTTCATAGGTTGTGCAAATCCACTTGGGGTCACTGTTCTATATACAATAAGAATCCGCCTCTAGGATTTTCTTTTAGAAAATTGTATATGCAGCTAGATGAGGGCAGTCTCACCTTTAATGCCAACCCTGATGAGGTAAGTGAATTGTTCCTGACAGTAATAAAAAGATAAAATAATTGTGACTGTTACACAAATAAAGCCATATTAAAAGCCAAGTTTTAATAGGTGCTTGTTTTACTATAGGAATGGTTAATACTCAGAGCCCTAACTTGATGTTTCTTGCGTATGGTACTTGTGCACATCATTTACGTGGCTTGCCCCTTAAGCAATATGTACAGCAGTCTGACCTGTGGATGCTAGATATTCATAATGAGGCAGACATCCTAACTGCAGAGACAATGGTGAATTGAAAGAAGATAACTGTATGGTTACATAAATTAAAATGCTTCTGCAGAGAATGAGTTTGATCCCACTTCAGTTAAAGCAGGATGAGGTATAAAGTAACACCAATTACTTCCATGACAATTATGGTTTCTTCTAAGGGATTGTTAAATATTTCCACTATCAAGGAGCAAATCTTGAAATACTAAAACTGCTGAACTACCCTAAAAATCAGTTTGATTGGATTTCTGTGGATGTTTGTTGTGTATAAACATAATCTTTCCTCATAGTCTGTAGTAATGTATATTTTTCAAAAGATACTCCATGTCAAACTAAAAGGTTTCCATTTATTAAGTCATGTAACTAACTGGAAAAGTTAGTTTCTGCTTTTGCACTGTCACCTTTCAAAGAGAAAAGAGTTTGAAGTGGACAGCTTTTACCTGGAAGATACACAATTAACGCCCAAGTGACAGAGTCTCTTTTGTGTAAAAAAAAAAAAAAAAAAAAAAAAAAAAAAAAAATTCCCTTTTCCATTTCAAAAAAAAAAAAAAAAAAAAAAAAAAAAAAAAAAAACCCCCAAGAGAAGAGGGTTTTTTTTTTAAAAAAAAAAAAAAAAAAAAAAAAAAAAATCAGATTCCTGTTCCATGTTCCCTCCGAAGAGAAGGTACACAGTACTGAACAAAAAACTATTAACTTCCTTCATATATTTATGCATACACAAGGAAATGGTAATTGAATAGATCCAAAGTAGCAAAAGGATTAAGAGATATGAAAAGATTAGTTATATATGTACTTCTAGAAGCCAATAGTTCAGTCAGCTGATATTATACAGAAAATGTGTGACCATGGGGTGATGTAACTAAAACAGTCCTATGAATCATTACAGTAAAGTGATTTTCTTTAAATTTTTGCTTTATCTCATATTCTGCTTGATAAAGAAACCCACTATTATTAGTCACAAATTACAACATTTATAATGCCTCTGGTAGAGCTCTGCCTTGAACTGATACAGATTGCAGAGATGTCCTGTCAGTACCTTGCCACTCGAGTGATTAACATGGATTTTCAGCAGTAGCTTAGTGAATTTAGTAATAAATGAAAAGGTTTTCAAATGAAATGCGGTATTTAGATAACTTAAATGTGTTTTCAAGAATATATCAAGTTTTAATTGGTAACAGCTTTCTCCACCCAGATTTGTCTTTCTGTTTGTATTAACAGAATTTTTCACTTACTGTCTTAGTTTATAATGTGCTGTTATATTCCAATCTAATTTAAAGTAATTATGGTAGATTTAAAGCATTTGGTAGCCTTCACGAAAGGCACTGAATAAAAAATTGTTTATTTTTAAAGAAAATGGAGATCTGAAATTAGAGCTACCTAACAGTATACCTAAATTAGGTATTAAATTTGTTAAGCTACGCTTCCTACTTCTGGTTTCATTACGATTATATGTCGTACAGTAGTAATTCAAATAGCCTGCTTCAGGCTTAGAGACAAAAACCTCAGAATATCTCCTAAGGGCTTCTGTTCCTCTCTCCCTGTGGAGCACCATAGCCTGGTAGGAATCATTCAGGGCCTGAGTTTCAGGAGAATTCACAAATACTAGTGCTTTTACTGTTTACAACTGTGATACTGGCAGAATTATTGTATAAGGACACTGTTACTGGAATATATGATATGACATTCCACTATTACAAATTGTGTCTCCGAATTTCCTGCCAAACTCTGCTTTACATTTAATAACAGACCTGATCAAATTACTATAAAAATAGGAATACTTACAGCCACAGGAGCAAGATTCTCCAAAGGACACCGCCCATGTCATGAAAATGGGTAACCAGGCTCCACAGCAACAGCTCCAGAGCTAGCGGTGGCTCACGGGGTAGGGAAGAGCATCTACACACTGTGGTAGGATTCTCTGGTTAGCCATTGTTGTGTGCATGGTGTTGTGATATCTGCTGTAATTTAACGTATTGATTGTGTGCATGAGCTTGCATAATTCATAGCAGGTGCTCACGTTCTGCTGAAAGAATGTGCCTAATCACATTACACATAATCTGAAAAACTCCAGTGCATGTTTGATTTCTTTTTTATTTGTTTCTTGGTTGGTTTGGGGTTTGGTTTTTTTCATATGGCAGCCCCGTTGTAGCCAAGATTTTGGAACTTGTTTTTTGTTTCTTTGGGAAGAGGGTGTGGTTTAGTGTTAGGATTAACACATAAATATAAATACTATGTTGTTTAATCTGCCTACGTGATCTCTACTGTATCTTATTCTAAAGAGTGTATGGTGTATGTGAAATGTTTCTCATTGCAGTGCTCATTTCATATCTCATATGCTTATGACTCAGAATTTGTAAGCAGCCAGAAGTTACTTCCCACTGTTTTCTAAACTCTTTCTAACTTCCAATAAAAGATTTTCTCAAGTTTAATACATGGAGCTATGCTATGTAGTTAAAATTGGAATTGAAGGTAGAAAAGATAATCCTTTGGTCAGGAAATAAGGCCTATTTTTTTGTTTCATTCTTAATGACTCATAACTCATTCTTGTTTAATAGCATTTATTTTTATTTATCTCTTGGAATCTGGACTTTACTGAAACTCTCAGACTTTAATGAGGTCAGGACTTCCTTTATGTAGCATAATAACAATAAAGTACAGTAGACAGACAGTGCTCATATTAGGCCTGGCTTTCCACTCTTCTGATTGTCTCATTCATTACCAACTGCTGTTGGGAGGTCAGTTTTCTGACCTTTTAGTGATTATAAATTAGTTGTTAGCCACTTGCAGAAAGCTATCTTACCTGACTTCTAATTATTGCTAGTCTGTAGATGGTGGAATATTTACTGTGCTGTATATTTCTAACCAATTTTTTTGAAAACGTACCCTATTTCATAGTGATTTATTAAGCAAGTCAATTGTGAGTTGCATTGATTTATCTGTCCTAAGAATATTAAAAGTATGGTGTAGAGGGAAGAAGTTCTTTTGTGTGATTTATATAAAAAGTTGGAGTGGACCAGACAGCTTAAACCTTTGAAAACCCTACACTAAAGTCAGAGAGCTTTAATCTTGTAAATAATTAGTTATGGATTCTGTGTAACATGAAAAATATTCCTAACTACTTCTTGTGATTTCTGCCATCATAAGTGTGTATCACTCAGACTGTATTTTGAAAACGTACAGTTAAAGAGACTGTGTGTTCTATATTTTGTCTGTTCGTCACCAAACGACTTGATTCATAGCTTAGGCAAAGAATCTTAAAAATTTCTGTCAGTTCTGTGCATTTTGTTCCAGATGTGCCATAAAATATATTCAGATATTGCATTTCCCTAGAAAAATAGGAATAATACCATGCATGTCTAATTACTATTTACTAATAATGTTAGTGTTACCTAGAAGCCCCAATTAGAAATTGAGGCCCTACTATGCCAGTTACTGTATACACAGAACAAAATGACAGTCACTGCCCCCAAAGAATTTGGATAAATAATTAAGCTAGTATTTAAACTCAAATTCCTGTATTTCTTCAGATATATTTAAGAATATTTTAATTTGGTTAGTAATCAAAATAATTTTTTTAATACAGTACAGACTAGAAATAAATCAGCATTTTATGTTGATACTTACGTAATCCTACCAAAATATAAAAGCATGTAACTCACAGAATTTTAAATAACCTGAAACGTGTTAACATGCTACCAGTGATTTCCATAGTTATCTTTTAAAACTGTTTAAGCCAAACAAATGCAGCATTTGTACAACTGTTTACATGAAATTTGAAATTACAGATATTGAGATTTGCCTTTATTGACAGATGTATTTGTCGTATATTTTCTTGCATTACTTTAAAATGCATGTTAATGCATCATTGTCACCCAACTCTGATTTTGCAAACAATTCCATTTAAAAATTGAAAAGAGAAATAATGCATATGCATGGGAAAAATGCTGATTCCAAAATTTCTAGGCCATTAACATAGAGTATGTCTGGTCTGGTTTGTATGTATATCTAAACAGAGATGTCAAAGGCAATTACAAAAGTTTTAATGTTGACTACTGTTCTGAAATGTTCTGAAAGTACTCTTAGAAAGAAGGAAGATCAATGCAGAAATTAAACCAAGGCTGAAAATGAAAACTTTTTTATTTTAGATATCCTGTATGGATATAAATGAATGGAAAGACTCTTAGAAACAGGTTGAAAGCAAGAAAGGAGTAACAGTGCTGTGATAGAATAGGTACAACAAATGGCTTTTGTTAGACTGTTAGTCTATAGTTATGATTGTTATTCACATATATAATTTAAATTAGCACTTCCATATAGCAAGATTTTATCCAGAGCTGGCTGAAATTCAGTGGTAACATTCTTGCTGCAAAGGCAACTTATCCTTAAGGTGTCTTTCCTAATTCTCTAATGCTGAGAACATTATAGTGGCAAGCAGGCTCCTCGTATAAGGTAGGCAGACACTGAGCTACTGGAAATCTTGGCCGTTGTACTACTGCTCACCTAACTACTATTCCACTAAATCAGAATTAGAAGAATGTACCATGTGTGCTCATACTGCAGTGTCTCCGAAGTGTTAAAAAAGACCTCTTCAGTCATGGTAGCTAGTGGCAGGTCTGCCCACCTGACTTCAGTGAAACATTTCCTAAGAGAATCACCAGACGACTGATGAGTAATCTTAGCATAGATTTTAATAGTGTGTAGAGCTACTTATTTCAGCTAGTATACCTGCCACAAGTGACCATTTTAGCTACCCACAGTGATTTATTTGAAGAGTGCATTCTGAGAGAAATTCAAGGCAGTGTTTACAGTGTTACAAAAAGCAGATTCAATAATATGCCTTAAATCTTGTAAATAAATTTCATTTGCTGTGAGACAAAATGTAAGAACTTTAAAGAGGAATCAGGTTTCTATTGTTGCAAAGGTGTGAGAGTGAGTGCTTAGGAAGAAATAAGAAGCAACTAAAAATGATGGCATGTGCTGAAGTATATTTTATTTATACCCTATTTATTTGTGAAGAAGATGAGGAAAATTAATAATGAGACTGCATTCGCAGAGAAAGATATTGTTGAGCATTATGTGAGGGTGGGGGGAGGAGAGAGGGAATTAGAGACGAGGAATAAAAATGACTTGCAAAAAATTGGTAGCCTATCAGGTTAAAACCTAGTACATGAGAAAAATTATTTATGGCATTTACAGTCACAGAGAAAGCAACCCACTGTCTCTCTTAAAGAAGGTGTTATTTTCATCCTGCCTTATCTAAATGCTCAGACGTGCTGGGTATTTTTTGGAGATGTTGCAGAAGTGTTTGTTAAATAATTGCTGCAGGAATGTTACTGAGACTTCCTTGCCTGGCTTCAGTTTGTATTACCTTAAGCAAATACTTACTGCTGAAGCAAATGCTTAAGTCTCATTAAGTCAGGATTTATATAAAGGAGATGTACTGCTGCTGGTCTTGTATCAATTGCCAAAATACTTGAGGAATTAGAGTGCAGTTGATGTTCATTTTGATCTCCCATTTTTAGTTTCCTGTGTAGTTCTAATTCAAGAAATTACCTAACCTGATGTTGCCTATCCGTATTGTGGACAAAATTAAATATGACCCAGTTTGGACTTAAATTCAAGCTTGCAGTGCAATACATGTTTCATTATGGCCTTAAATAAAGATTCTTCTTAAAATTGGAGCCTAAAATTGCTAGGACTTTTTTTTTTTTCTTACCTGTATAAAACCTTTGTATTTTTATTCATTTTATAAAACATCCTTTTACAAAAAAAAAAAAAGAAAAAATTATTAACTGCTGGTTTCTATAGATACATAAGCAAAAATTATGGACTGCTAAAACCAGCTAGATAGTATTACAGGTGTTTGTTGTCTTTTCATTTGTGTTATTGATATCTTAAGCATATATTCTAATTTCTTTTTTACTTGATATGATTGAGACTTTGCGTTAGTAATCCACTACATTAAACAACTTTCCAAACCTGTGCTGAGTCCTTTTTTTCTTTTTTAAGCAAAATGGAAGAGCACTGGGAAGTTAGTTTACACACTGAATGACAGGTCGCCCCTATACCTTTATAGATGTAAGCTAAAGGACAGACTTGCAAAATATTGTGAAGTCGGGTATCAGAAGGTTCATGAAAAAATATTTCGGAAGTATCGTAAGGGTTGTTTACATTGTTAAATTATATTTGGTACAGTGCAGAAATGCACTGTCCTACACATTTTACATTATTTTAAGATGATGGTATAGTCAAGAGATACTGTACTTAAGAATTGTCATAGTTCTTCATAACAAATGCTCAGAACCACTCCCAGCTCCTGCCAAATTGAATTGAAACTAATTGGCTGGTTATTCTCAGGTTTAGATTTTCATTTTGAAAAATGTGAACATTTTTTAAATCCATTACGTTGGTTTTGGTTTCTGAGATCATAAGGAAAATAGTTTTATCCTTTGGGGTATTTCAATGAACAGAAAGAATCCAGAATATCACTGAAATATTTCTAAATGAAATTTGTCATGTGTATTCTATGAGAAATGTGTGCTTGGCAAAGTGTGGAAAATTATGGAAATCGTAATATGAATGTTAAATATACACAATTGTTCGATCTTTTTAAACTTCTGTTTTTAGGTTAGACACAGTGTTCTTATTTATGTGTATGCATATTTGTATATTTGATATTTACCTATGCTTCAAAATCAGCGTGCTCGTGATTATTTGCATTATTACACATTTAAACAAATGCATTTAATGCATCTATTTGAATGTGATACGTCATATACATGTGAGACCTTCAATGTTTTAATGAAAGATATTAAAGACTAAACGTATTATGGCTAAGATTTTCTTATTTACAAAAGTTCTGAAATGAAAAATTGTGGTACCACAGCATTTTAAATACAATTACACAAATATGAAAACCAAAATACTAGTGTACGTGGTAAAGACATTATTAAAGAACCATCATACTCATTATGGGGTTCATAATTTTAAATTTCCTACTGTGAGTATATGTAAAATCTCAACCATAACAATAAATTGTTTCTTTGCACTTGATTCATAATTTTAGAGTGTATTGTGCATGTTGAAATGTGATTTGGAGGAAGAGGAATCATTCTGATAAACAAACCAGCTAATCAGTAGGATTATGTTCCTGCATTGCCAAGTACAGTACTTGTTCCTAAATACATTATGAAGTTTAAACATATTTATACATGCATGTATTTTATCTCAGGGAGTCAACTACTTTATGTCCAAGGGCATACTAGATGATTCACCGAAAGAAATAGCTAAGTTTATCTTTTGCACAAGAACACTAAATTGGAAGAAGCTGAGAATCTACCTAGATGAAAGGTAATTTGAATTTCTCTTGAAACATTTCCTATTCATTTTCATTGTACAACACCATTCAACAATATTTTGCTTGTATTGATGTAGTTTTAAAGAGGTAAAAATGCAAGAAAGCATAACAAAGTAATGCTGCTGCTAAATCTGGACAGTCATTCAGTTCAGGTATTTATGTGACTATAACACTTTGTAAGAAACCCTGAAAAGACCACCTATAACTAGTAAATCTCGCATTCTGTGTTTTTTCTGCATTTTTGCAGTTCTGGACATTAATTGTTTTGAAGTTATAGTTGAGCATTCAAACTGCACAGTATAATTTTTGTGCTGTGTGGCATTCAGATTTTATAGATATTTTACTGAGGTTTTTTGACTTAAGGGTTGGGTTTTTTTCCTGTATTATATGGGCATTAATCAGAAAAAGCAGTTTTCACTTTACCAAGCATTGATAAAATTGTAACTAATGTTGAATCATCTAACCATTATTAGGTTGTCCGATATTTCTCAAATGCAAGTTGCACCCACCTCCTAAGATGCAGTAGAGCATCCTCTTGGAGACAGCATGAGCTGCAGCAGGGAACGCTCTTGCTGCATGCCCTCCTACCTCCACAATGCTTTCTCTTGCCCTCCAGGATACCTTCACGTTGGGATAGTGCAGTATCAGGAAAGAGGAGCACTAGCATGGTCAAGAGAAGTTGAAAGAGGAGGAGAATAATAACTGGACCTAAATAGGAAGACAGACGGACAGCAGCACTTCTAGCAGGAATCCTCTCCTGCTCCTCATCCTCCTCAGTCTGTACTACTAAAGGAATAAAAGAGTCATTCTGTAGTCTTATCACCACTGACAGTCCTGTGCTGTAAAACTTGATATTACCAAATTTTTTTGGCAATAGAAAAAATACAAAACCATTTAACAGATGAGTTTGCAAGTTAATATTAGCAAGCTCTACTGCCATTCATCCTCCCTTTGTGAACAATGTGATCAGGCACTAAAAATAAAAACCAGGTTTCTAAATGCTGAAACTCCACTCCTAGAACTGAAGCATTTAATAGGAAGGATAAACATATGAGAATATTCTTTGGTTCACTTAAATTTGCTTCCAAATTTCCTTGAGGTGTCTTTTGCACCTCTGTTCCTGTAGGCTAGTTTGAATCCTTTAGAAGTTTCTGTGTTGAGTGGAAAATGTTTGAGAGCATCACAGCCTGAAGTACTCAGACTCTAAAGGGGTTTTGTGAGTAAGTTTTACATAACTTAAGCCTGGTTTTAACAAGATACTTCTGTAACAGCTTCTAATTAGGCACCAAAATGTGTGACACGTGAATCTCTTCCCTTTACTGTCATTTTTAATGGTTTTGTCAGACAGTTTAAAGGATGTGAATCCTCTATAGACAATGATCAAACATGCATATAAATAAACTTAGAATTCTGATTAATGTATGTTTTTTACAGTATTTGGCTACTATTGTGTCTGAAGAACGTGTTTATATTATCTTTGTGCTGATAGTGATAATTTTCTTCGTCTTTCAGGAAAAAACATAGCTCATAAACTATTCTAAATCTTTCATTTTTATTTTTAAAATTTACATTCGCCTATATAAACAGGTAAAAAAAACTTCTCTAATTATGTGGGGTTTCATTCTACCAGGCGAGATGTTCTGGATGACCTTGTGACGCTGCACAACTTCAGAAATCAGTTCTTGCCAAATGCACTGAGAGAGTTCTTCAGACACATTCATGCTCCTGAGGAGCGTGGGGAGTACCTTGAGACTCTCATAACAAAATTCTCTCACAGATTCTGTGCTTGTAACCCTGATTTGATGAGAGAGCTTGGCCTTAGCCCTGGTAAGCAAAAAAAAAAAAAAAAAAAAAAAAAAAAAAAAAAAAAAAAAAAAAAAAAAAAAAAAAAGAAAAAAGGCTTATGTTTATGATAGTTCTGAAATCAGCATCTAAGAACATAGCTTGGGAGGGTTCAGTATACAGACAGCATCCCATTCTGGTTGAAAAAAAAAAATACAGATTCTTTTCTTAGACATAGTTGATAAGTGGGGTTTATTTTCATGCTGTCTTTGCTTTGTGTGTGCTTAGGCTCTGTACTATCTCTGATTTCCCTCTTGCGTTACACATTTAAGGTTTTACCTTTGGGATAGTCCCACAGAAATGAGAGGGAATTTTGGGCCTCACTCAAGTTAATGAGCATTTCTTATTGTTCGGGGTAGGGAGCCAGTTTTCATTAGTGGGACTGCTTACACATTTAAAGATAAGCTTAAGCAGGATGTTAGTCTTAGTTTATGAAAACATCAAGAATCTGTTCAAATGAATGTGCATAAAGCCCTTAGTGACTTTTTGATAATCTAGAAACATTAAGAGATTTGTAAATGCTCATTTGGCAATATGCTGACATTATTACTTTGAAAATTGCTATATTAAATTTTATTTCTCTGAGATACACTTTTGAGTTGTTGTATTTGTGTGTATATATATTATTATAAGCTCGGATGATGAAAACTCTAAGGTTCTTGGACGGGGAACAGTATTTTTAATGATCACTGTTTCCTTTTTAATTTTTTTCATTTATTCTCTCCTGTCTAGATGCAGTTTATGTACTGTGTTACTCTTTGATTCTGCTTTCCATTGATCTAACAAGCCCTCACGTGAAGAATAAAATGTCAAAGAGGGAATTCATCCGAAATACACGACGAGCTGCACAGAATATTAGTGAAGATTTTGTAGGGCACCTTTATGACAACATCTACCTTATTGGCCATGTGGCTGCTTAAAAGCACAATTTGCTAGCACTTAAAATTTGTAACTTTCAAAAACTACATCGATTCAAGAAATTAATTATTTTGTAGAGATGGGGGTTATTTTAGTGCTGGTCATTCTAACCTCTGTATGCAATCAAAGTTTTTGTGTCTAAGTGTGTGTGTAAACTACCTTTTCTATCTATTTACCATGGGAACAAAAGGATTTGGAGATTTGTTTTTCATAATTTTTTTAGTTTTGCACAAAATAATGCCATTAGTCTGATGCAGCCATTTACGAATGTTAAACTGACATTACAGTCTAAGTTGACAGTGGTGAATTTGTGCATTAGATATGCTTGAAACTTTAATAAGTTCATTCTTTTTAGAATACCATGTAATGTGTATATATTTAATGAAAGAGATTTATAATCATAATTATTTTATTGTAAAATATTTTAACTAAAATTTCTCCTTTTATCTCTTAGTCTTGTACTTTTTTTGCATTTTTTTACAATGCTGACTACCTCAGGTGCATAAGTTAGAGAAATATTGGTCTGAATAGTACAGTAAAGGTTATTCTAGGAGGTGACAGAACACTTGTAAAATATCCAAGCTGATATTTAATACTATATTGACTAACTTGAATTAGCATACTGCAAATCCGCTATCCACTCAATTTTAAAAAAGATTACAAACTCTCTTTCAGGTGAACCGTGATATCGTACAGGGATATCCTGGGGAAATTGAGTAGTTTACATAGAGAGAGCTAACTTATATTGCAGACACTAGTTATTGGAGACAAAGGACAACTACATTATCTATTCAGCACAGTAAGCGAGGAGAAATCTCAACAGTAAAAGTGATAGGCACGGCTAATGTGTTGCTGCTTTCGGCTGCTTCCCTCATCCTAGAATGATGATCCTAGAAGGAAGAAGGAACTTCCTTGACAAATACATACCACAGGACTCATTGCTAAAGGTATTAAAAAATTCCTCTGCAAGATCAGAGTAGTGTCTGTGCAGGACTGGAGAGCCGTTTCTGAATGACTAGTTCTAGATCTGTCATGTAGCTAGATTTTAAATAGTTCTAGATTTTTGGAAACACTTCAAAAATGGGTTTGATCAGGTTGTGTCTTACATTTTCTGAAGCATGAAGAATATTAGCAGTATAACTGCCATGCATGTGCAAGAAGGGTCTAGGGCATGAGTCCTATGAGTAGTGATTGAGGGAACTTGGGTTGTTTAGTCCGGAAAAAAGGAGGCTGACGGGAGACCTTAATGCTTTCAACTGCTACCTTAAAGGAGATGGGGGTCAGTCTCTTCTCCCAAGTAACAAGTGATGGGACGAGAGGAAATGGCCTCAAGTTGCACCAGGGGAGGTTTAGGTTGGATATTGGGAAAAATTTCTTTACAGAGAGGATTGTCAAGCACTGGAAGAGGCTGCCCAGGGAAGTGGTGGAGTCCCCAGCCCTGGAGATATTTAAAAAGACGCGTGGATGTAGATGTGCTGAGGGACATGGTTTAGTGGTGACTTGGCAGTGCTGGTTTAATGGTTGGACTTGATGATCTTGAAAGTTTCTTCTAACTGAAACAATTCTGTGATTCTGTAAATTGAATGAGGATTTACCTGGACTTTGTTCAGATAACTCCTATAGCAGTGCTTCTCTTAAACTGACATAACACGTTGTTCAAATCAGAGCTTTTCCTGATTATCTTTGTTTAAATAATACTCAGCTATCGCTAGCATCTGGGTTCAGCATGGTAACAAGTAGATTTATCCTCTTTCCTTACCACACCATGAGGTGAGGTAGGAAGATACTCTATAATCTGTAGAATAGAATTATTTGATATTTTTTTATGTAGGAAGCCTATGGCAGAGCCAGGAATTGAATGCAGGTCGTACTCCTCCCAGGCCCACACTTTGCCCACGCTTTTGCTTTGTTCGGCACCCAGGGGGTGTTACATTTGTCTTAGATATGAGAAGAGCGATGGCAGTGATAGTCCGCATAAGGGCTATGTAAATAACAGGGAGGAAAAAATGTAGCTATTGCATTATTTCAGGTGTTTAGTACATTTTGTTTATAGCTGTGGTCCACATGCAAAAACACTCTCAAAAAAAGTTGTAACTTTTTATGACATCACCTTTAATCAAGTTTAAATGCAATTTGTGTTTATGCAGCATATACAGCCGAAGCCAGGAGCCAGCAGTATTGCAGCTGTCTTCCAGACAGGTTTTACAATATCGCTCCCCTCGCTCAGGATAACTTCTCATCCCTTCACCCTGTGTCATGTCATCTATTTCAGAACACCCAAGGATGCATTCCGCAGTGGTCAGTTAATCTCAAACACGAATAAAAGGGTATACAGTACATTGGGAGCTTTGTTTAAGGCACAGGTACCTGGACCTGTGGAAGAAAGAAAAAAAAAAGTTGGAAAACTTTTAACATAATCTGTAAACCCAGCAATAAAATACAAGTGTCTTTGTGCTCCTTGAAGAGATCTTACACGAAGACTGCAGAATATGGCTTTCTAGGAGACACTCTTCAGAAGTTACACACTTAAAAAGAATTCAGTGAATTTTGAAAACAGAACTAATCTTCCCAGAAAATGTTTTCTTCTCAAACCACAAATGCAGAGCAAGCCTAATTCTCTTCTGACTGGTACTTATGTTGACATTAGTGACACTGGTTTTGATTTTGCAGTGACACAAAAGTACAAATTGTTAATCTGTGTTTCTCTCAATTTCCAGTTACCCTTAGTTCCCATCCTCAGACAGAAAACAAAGCCTCCATGCAGACAGAATGTGTTTTTTCTGGAATGGATGAGTACATCTATTAACAGGGTTTAGGAAGCATCAAGGCCAGTTTTTCAGCCAAGAAGATAATTTAGAAATAGGATGATATGTTTAAAGTTTCCTTAAGTCACAGTTCAGGAAAGCAAAAACAAAAAACAAATGACAACAAAAAAAACCAACCCAACCCAGTGATCTGATGTGGAAGTAAGTACTTGATCAAGCACTTAGAAGACTTAGGTAAAAGATTCCAAGCCTAATTACATGAACTTGATCATACGCATAACTGTGAAGTGATTCCTGAGCTAATGTGTTTCCACCACTGCATGTCCTTTGAACTTGGGCCATGTAATGTTGCCTCCGTGCTAACTGCACAGCTGAAGGAAGAAATGAGCCTGCAGCCCATCCCCCTGCAAACACTGGACCTAAAAGACACTAAGTTGTGTTCTGAATGATTATTTCTGAAATTTTCCTAACTTTTGTACACACAGATGTGACAGAAGGACAACTGTTCTTTGTTCATGTAGGGGAAATGAGTGTACAAGTGTCCATGTAAAGTATCATATAATGCAGCTCTTTTGCCTCTATTAAATTCTGAGGCTCTCATTGCATTTATTCGAGGAATATAGTGTATATTACATATTCACATGGTTTAGTTATAACTGGTGTCTGATATTCTGTATTTCTCAAAACTCTTCTTCTGTCTTGAATATTTTCCATCCATATACTGAACAACAGACTAGTACAGCTTTGGCTTTTCAAAATAAATCAAAGCTTCTTCAACATACAAAAGCCCAAACAATTGTAAGTTAGCGAGACATGTTTGTCAATTTTGAAGTGGGCAAGAAATTTGCATTCAGGAAAAAAACCAATTTGTTCTCTTCAACCTTTCCCTCCCACTTCCCCACACTGGAAAAAGAAAAATTATAAACAGTTTCAAAGTACTGATTTAGGAAAATAAACTGTCTAGCTGGGCAAATAAATGTTACTGTTTCCTCTTCAGTATACTACAGTTTATTAATGTTCTTTACATAAACAAATTTATCAACAGGAATTGCTCTTTTTTGAAGTGGTAATACTTTTGTTCTCTGTGTGAGGTTGTCATTGTGGAATCTGATACTTTTAATAGTTCTAGTTTTAGAAAACAAGTATTAAATTATTTTAAGTACTAAAGCAAAATCAGGATATACCTACATGATCATGTTAAAATGTCAAAATAACAATATTCAGTATTTAGATAAGTCAGATTTACTATCCTTGGATTGGGATATTTTTTCTTTTCACATATTTCATGTAAGTATCAAAACTAATAAACATTAAGGCTGATGAATTTTTCTCTGCCATTGTAAAATCTACCACTCTAATCTCAAAAGCACTATTAAAATGGACAAAGGACAGACTTAAAGGATTTCCTGTGTCTCCCATAGGCACATTATGGTTTCATTTTGCCTTAAAGAGAAATCTTTGTACAAACATTTATAATCTGCACATAGTGATTTTAGTAAGGTTAAAATTTATGTGATGTTCTAGTATTATTTATCAGATGTTAAAAGTTAAGATTTACCATATGATGTAATGAAATGTAATACTATATTATGTAATTAAATCATAACCAGATAACTAGTATTAGTTACAGAAATTAGCATAAAAAGCTTCAAAGAGATAACATTGCTCCTTCATCACTTCAGTGGTTTTGCTGACAATGATGTTTGCAGTTTGCCTTTCTTACTCATATAAACAAGCTTCGAGAAGAGATGGGTTAGAAAATACTTGCACAGAATACTTCTATTCCCTATGTGAAATTCTCTAGCATTAAAAAGAAATTTTTGTATTTGCTTTATCATTTAAAAAAAAAAAGAAAAGAAAAAAATCAATTCATTGAAAGAATGAAGAGGCTCTAATTCTCAGATGTATGGTTCACTCATAACACCTGATACAGAAAACGAGGGGAAAGCACTCTTCAGATTCCTAGCAATCCAACAACTGCATTATTTTTTAAGGTTAAAAGTGCTACTTACTGAGCATACGTACATGACAGAAATCAAGCATATCTGTGTGAAAGCAACATGGTCAGGATACCAGTTCTTTTCAGAGAGCGTATTCATTTGTAAAAGTTAGCTTTCTTCTTGGCAGTATTGGAGAGGAATGTTGGATTTAATTTAAAATGATTAATGGGATTTTGTCAGACTCCTTGCCTTTACCACCACTGCAGTTTGTCAGCACAACAACCTGGGAAACCCGGACGCCACTCTGTCGCCCGTAACAGCTTCCCAGGAAAAAATAAACTTGAGTAACTAGTGCCAGGTACATGTCAATGGTATTGTCTTTCAGTTGTTGAAAGTTTAACTCTCAGTTGGGACGTTTATACATTCTGAGTAAGTGAACCTCATTCATTATTTCAGTTGACAGTGGGTACCAGTATAAACTTACGTTTTCAGAGCAGGCATAACCTTTACTATTAACCTTATGGAAAGTCCGATAATCCATGTAGACAAGAAATTCTTTAAAAGGAAAAAAAAATTCAAAGCTTGTTCAGGCAATTTTTTCTGAAGACCATCTGTGCAACCTGTCTCCTTTTTGGCTGCACTCCATTAGGAGGATCTCATGCTCTGAGCCCTACGTGTGTGAATAGGCTGCTGAGTGTCAAGGAATGCTCTGTTGGACAGATGCGTGTGTGTGCAAACCCAAAAACTAACGAGTTGGCAAAACTTTTTGTATGAACTCCTAAGAAAATAAGCAATTCATTTGAAATGTGAGGTAGATACTGAAGATTATTTATAATTGATCTTTTTCACTTTCCTTGTGGAAATTTATTGTCTTGGGCTACAGCTTGAGCATTGCGTTCTCCTTACACATGAAATAAATACACAAAAACTGAAGGCTTTAATTTCAAAAGCAGCCTTCCCCTTCTGAGAAAACGTATGTCTGCCTGTGCTGCGCAAGTCTTTCTGCACTCACATAACCTTGTGTCAGCAAACCGACCTTTCATTCACTCCTGTGGACCCCTTTATACATCACTTCAATCCACTAACTCAGCAGGCCAAATATCCTGTGAGGCTTCACAGAGGTGTAGATGGTGAAAAAGACTTAGTATGGCTCTGCTACATCAGGCAGAACATACTCCTTATGGGCCTCGATGCACAGGTATTCTTTGCATGACTTTTATCTTAGCTATTTCTTACGTGCTAAAGTATTTTCACAACTGCTGTTTCCTTGTCTTCACATCCAGAATTCAGACTAATTGTCATAATTACATATAATGCAAATGAATTGAAATAGATTATTATAACGGGAGAACTTCGTAAGCTTATTTACCTCGTGCAGTGTTAATCACCTGTATGACAAAACAAACAAGGAAATCAGAGGACTGCTTTAGAAGTGCTAGAGAAGTCCATCTCAGTGTACTTCTTAGTGGCAATCAAGATCCTGCATTTTCTCACATTAAATGTAATTTCCATATTCCAGTTAGAAATGTTTATCAGTAAATGTATTTGTTACTGTTCCATGCTGTCTGGTCTGACAGCACTATTTCTCATTTGCACAAGCAAAAGCTGGTTTTGGGGAGGGGGGTTTTGCCCTCTGTCGTAGCAGCGAAATTTCCAGTTGATACTCAACATTCATCTATCGCTGTAAAATTATGGTAAAAAATGCTCGAATCTTCTTTCCGTATATATAAGGTTTAGATACGTAGTAAAATACAGAAGTCACATGATTAGTAATTAGCTTTTGTTAAAACTTTTTTCAGCTTTTTAAAACTAAATGTATTAATTTATTATTTTCTTCTCTTGGAATAAAGTGCTTACAATGTACACTGAAAATCAAAGCACTTAAAGGCCTAATTTGAAGATTTAAATAGTATGTGGACAGACATTGTGCTGACTTCATAAAATCATAAAAACCCTGAAATGTATTGAGAATTTTGTTAAATGAGTAATTAGTAATACTAAGTTGTTAAACATAAATCAAGATTTATGGTCTGGATCTGAAGACACAAATTAGTAAAAGGGGAAGAAAGCTAAAGGAAAAAAAATTCTTTGATAAGACGTTTCACTAAAGGTTTCATTAAAATTTTGTTAGTTTTAATGCAGATCGAGACAGAAGTTTTGAGGAGGTGAGATTAGTAGTTTCTGTAAGAGGATAACCTGGACCCAGCTGTATTCATACCTCATCCTCCCTCATTCCTGCAGTAACGTAATAGCCTTCCTGCCCTGTCCAACAAGTCTGCTTCTCTCCACAGCTGTCCTCAGTGAGGCTGACCAGAGTCTTCCTTTGCAGCAAATTCTTCTCTTCCCCCCAAATTAGTAAATGGACTGTGTGTAATCTTCTTATTTTTAAAATACAAAATGTTCTCTGTAGTTTCTTAACACCAGTTAAATATCAAAAACAAAAGAAATTAGCAGTTAAGCTGTACTTTCAGTGAGTGTCAATAATTTTTAAGTACAGATGTTCTGTTATACAAAAGAAATAGAAAAGGAAGCCCATGTTGCAAATCATAAAGCTTTACGTCAGTAACTTCAATCTCATAATTACTCCAAAATGATCCTCAAATTAATTCCATCAATGCTGATTAACGATCTTCGGTCTGTTTTGGAAGTTGTTCACTGCATACTTGAGCTAAGCAGAATTTTACATAGAATGTGAGATAACACTGGGAGAGGTTTATCTGCGTCATCCTTAAAACACGCCAAACAAGATACAGACTAGTAAAATTCTGGCCCCAGGACTGTCAAAAGCAAATCAGTAACCCACGGGAGTAGAGTCAGGATGTCATTATGGTTTGAAAGAAGCAGCAAAAGCTTAGAAGTATCTTTAATGCGTCACCTTCTGACAGACCTATGGTCTCAGCACACTGTTTAAGCTGGTAACTGTCACTGTGTTATCAATTGCAACATAGCAGTGTTCTCTAATCTTTTTGGATAACCTATCCATAAAGAAGAGAAAAAAGAGAAGCCTCTCTGGAGGCTTTATGCTTACTACAGGAGGTACAAATAATACAGTTACTTAATACAAGTAATGCTTTAGTCAAAAAGCATTTAGCTTCAGAGAAAAGAGAAACAGTAAAATTCAATGCCTTGATGCATAGGAGATCTGTAAAATAAATAGCAGAGTTCCACCTGTACAAGCACAGCAGAATATTGTTCTAAAAGAAAAGATGTCTCAGTTTTAGTAAACTAAAGTCTAGTTTTCTCAAGCGGTGATTTAAGTGCCCTCTTGGTTTCACGACCCTTGTAGCAAATTTGCAGCATCCAGGTGTATCACATAATCTGGCAAAGGAGAGTTTGTGTGTTCATAGGCTGGTGAATAGCAATCTGCCTGCTCTGGCTGGCACTTCTACCAGTCTTTGATGAGACAGCAGCATTGTCTTTAGAAGTTAGATCTTCCAGAATGAGATGGATCACTTGCCATATCACAAAGTTTAGAAGGTATGCTCAAAGGCTGAAAAAAGCCAGGTTGGGTGGGTGGGTATGTAGGTAAGGTTTCTACATTGTCAGGTACGTGTATTGCATAATTCTTGCCCCCTTTCCTCCCTTTTCACTTAATTTTGAGGAGAGCTTGTTTACATAATTATTAACAATCATTTATCGGGGCTGGGGGGGGGATGACTGTGAGTCTGGGGGGAAAAAATTAATTTTAGAATTAAAAAAAAAATAAAGTTTTTCCATAACATTAAAATACTATTCCTGTGGTTGGCAAGAATTTTTGTAAAGGTGGTGAACTTCTGATGTGATCTACTGATATCTGAGAGAAGAAAGTCACCTTACAATTAGCACCCCAAAAGGTTAGAATGTGGAATTGGAGTTACAAAATTTAGTGCTTAAAAAAATATCACTTACATCAAAATTATTAAATATTTACAGAATCTTCACCTACTATTTTAATTATTGTTATTTATTTCTTGTACTATTTTAACTGGAAATTGTCAATTAATACTTTTGTCCCTCATTGTGTCAGTCTCATCTATTGATCAAGACAAGTTTCTGTGAAACCACTCCATAATACCTTGCTATGGAAAATAATACATCAGGTTCACAAGAATAAAGCTTTGACTGATGAAGCCCTCACTTATATGGTCATAAGTATAAATTACAATATAAAAATGAAAACAGCAAGTGAATGATCCAGTCGATTTTAAACACAAGTCTTAAACTGGAGGTAGGGTGGGTGTCTTAGATGTATAAGCAGATAAATAACCCAATCTATTCTGCTGATGATACACGTCTTTAAACATGTGCTTTTAAGTTTCTGAGAAGACAATGAAACCAACTTTCCATACTATTTATGTCTGTAAGACCTAGCCAGTCTGGAAGGGCAGCACCAAAAATCACGCTCCTGACGTGAGTAGTATTTGGCTCAGGCTCCTTATATGATTTGTTTCAACAGATGACAACCATGGAGTGACAGTGAGTTTAATAATAAAATTTATTCTTGGTAGGAAAACTTGCATTACAAATGCAGTAATTGCAACAAAAGCAAAATGTGCTTGATGATGTCTTAAAAAGGCAGTGCAGTCACAAGGTCTTTCCTGAGCAAAACCAACATTCTGGTCCCCAGTTTTACAAGCTCGTTTGGCAGGTTTCACCAGTTGGGATAAAGCTCCTCTTGACACTCTCCACCAAAGCACAGCTTCTGCTCTCTGAGCATCATTCCTTTCCCCAGGCCAAAGCAGCCCAGGACTTCAGATGATGCTCACTATCCAGAAGAAGGGACCAGAGTTTCAGATCATGGCAACAGAAGAACAAGAACCCACCATTTCTGCAGTACCAGACACATCTCTGTTTCAGTGAAACTCCTAATTTACACCAGCTCAGAATCCGCTCGTCTCTTTAAAGTCTTGAAACTTGACTTTCTCCTACTTTAATATGTAACTATCTCTCCACATTACTGGGTTGATTCCGATCTGTTGTGCTCTTCATCATATGGATTCCTCATTCACACGTGTCCTTCTGCAGGCAAAAGACTCGATATCATTAAGAGAGGGCGCAAACTCCACACTGTGCAAATCTCTCCCTATCCAAAGATCATTAAAAAAAAAAAAAGAGTGCATTTGCAAATATCTATCCCCAGATACAAATATGTTTCAAATTAAGTAAGACTAGAAATGACTGCAACATAAAGAATACTTTGCTGACTAGAAAATCTGGTAAACTCATGTCTTTTCCAGATGTATCTATTGCATCATGTTTTGAAATGTCCAGGTTTCATGTTTTTCCAGCCACATATTCTTGAAATTGTGTCCCTGACTGTACGTATAAAAGGAATTTTTTTAAGTCTTCAACTTCCTTAGACACTTTTTTTCTTTCTCTTTTCCAACACTTCCCTTGCTGGTATTAAACATACAGCACAACATAACTTCCTAACAATATCTCTTACTTTTTCACTGTGATTTCCTGACTTTGCCAGGATCTTTCTAGGTACGGTTTCTCTTATAAAGTCTTATTTTAAAAAAAAGTGTAAATTCTACAAAGTTGACAGGGTTTCTTTGTATGTATTTATACTTTGTATATATCCTAGGTTTCTGGTCTGCTTTCTTGCCCATATGATTGATTGCCTGCGTCCCAAAAGATGTTTATAGAAACCTGCAGGTCCTGTATTTGTACAGATCTGCAAACACCCAAAGAAAACCGAGAGCCCGGTGATCTCCTTGTTGATTCCATTCCTGCAGCCTCAGACGGGCATATTATTACGGCGGTGGTTATAACTGATACTGCCGGTGAGCTGCTCGCCTCCTCCTCCTCCACCACCACCTCCACCCTGGGCTT
>NW_010393651.1:0-202 GCF_000710305.1 Buceros rhinoceros silvestris | reverse complement strand
TTGCTCGGGGTCGTAGAAGGCGGGGGGTGGCGGGCTGGGAGGGGGGATAGCAGTGTCTGTTTTGTCCCTCCCTGAGGAGGGTCCCCCGTCACCGCAGGGTGACAACCGGCTCACTCTACAGCCACATCACTTGGAGCTAAAATGAAATAGTAAGTTAAAACCGAGCTGCCCACAGATTAGGAAGCCTTACTCCAATGCTTTA
>NW_010393650.1:2136-12955 GCF_000710305.1 Buceros rhinoceros silvestris | reverse complement strand
TATTTTCATTAAGGCAGTTTTAGTTTTCTTTCTCAGCCCATCAATCTCTCTCCCTCATTCACATTCTCTTCCCCTTTGGGGAGGGAGGGGGTTCATAGAGACCATCTGCCACTCGCCCAGTGCCCTGACCTGTAACATCCCAATCCTGAGCCTGTTCCCAGCTATTCTGGCAATGAAAGGTGCTGAAGGCACCAACAAGGAAGGCAGAGGGAAGAGAATAATTTTAGCCATGAGCATCTTGAAAGCTGCCCATGCTCCACCAAGTCACCCTGAGAAAGTGGTGGTACCACAACACGTGTGGAGTCGTTCAGCTCTGATGTACCACACATGGGCACCGGAGGGGGAGATAACTGTCTCCTTATTCAGAGCGTCCTTGGCCACTTCCCAAAGCTATGTTGACAGCACACCATCCATAAGGGCAATGGACAGGCATCACCCTGCATGTGTCTGTTTGTCAACACATTCTGCTACCACAGAGCACGGACACAAAGCTGCACTTAATTAATAGAAAAGGTAATAAAAAATGGATGAAAACCATTTCTTTTCCAAGAGATCCTCCTGCTTGCCCTCTGAAATGAAAACATCAAAGGAAGAAATCTGCCGAATGACTCACAGGCGATCTGTCAGTGTGTCTGTCCATCCCTGCTAGCCTTCTCACAGGGGCGACGTCCTGCAGGCTCCCGGGTGATATTCTGGTGAGCTTGCTGGTCACCATCGTGATATAATCTCCTTCCACAGCAATTTAATTAGCACGGAGAAAGAACTGACCTTTCTCAAGATTTTATTTTTTCCACTACGCTAAAAATACCCTGCTGAATATGTCAATAGTATCCCTGGTGCGCACAGCACTCTAACAGCCTGTTTTAAGGAAAGGAGCGTTTAAAAGGATGATTTTATAGAGAATGAGAAAACAAAGAAGATTTTAAATGTCCTTTAAAACAGGCAGCATTATTTGGAATGCAAAATCATTGTGAATGTCCTGGGTTAAAAAAGGACCGTAGATATCACCACACCGAGCTTTGGACAGCACGTTTTGTAGTGACGGACATTACGAGACATTTTAGGACAGAACAAGATTTATTTATCCATTTTATTTACCTATTCATGGGTAAAGAGGCAGAGAAAACTGAACGGCTTTGGCAAAGCCCATCCCCCAAGCTGTCCATCTTGCTGGACCACCTGAAATCTACTTCTTCATCATTTATTAATGCCGTCCCTGCCTGGGCTGCAAAGGCATCAGCTGATGCTGCACAGCGGTGCCTGCAGTGCCTGCAGCTATAACACACAGCGCAGCACTCGCCAGCTCCTTGCTAAATACGGCAGTGCTCCTCATCCTTCCTGCTCACCCAATCCCACAGAAAAATACAACCATGGAGTCTTCAGAGACCCTCTGCGGGTGCTGTGGGACAGAGCTGGCCCACCCCATCAGCTGGAAGGGAACAGCTCTTCTGGCTGTGTCTGTCCTCCAGCCCATGCTAGAGCACCGGGAGGAGCCGGGATCACAAGCAGAAGAAAAGCTTCGTTGGTTGGTGCACAGGATGTGATTCTCTCAGGGAGAAGGTCCCTTCCTAAAACCATGTAAAAAATGAAAAGTGAGCAATCGTCCTAAAGCAACACACAGCCCAGGCACGGGCTACCTACACGTGGTCTGTTGGTCATCAAGAACTGCCTCATGACCAGTGGTATTTTCATGTTGGGAAGGTTAGTCGCCAAGGCTGATACAGTGAGAGAAATGTTCTGTATTTCCAGGTGCTGTAAAAACCTGCCATCCCCTTCATTTCCCCTTTCTGATCTTTGCTTGTGGAAGGAGGTGGTAGCTGGGTGCTCTGGCTGGGCCAAGACCCTCTTCTGTCCCCAAGGCAGGTAGCAGGAAGGTAACTCTGGGCTCAGAAAACTCAAATCTTCATTGCTGGGACGCTAAGCAAACACCTCTCTGGTACAGTAAATACACCTACAGGTGGGGGAAATGCATTTTTTTACAGGGATGGAAGTATCATCAGAAGGCGTGAGAGCCCAGCTCACAGTCCCAAGCCTGTAAAACTCTCCCCATGCCAGTTCATGCACCCTCTAAATCAAGGGTTACCTGTCTTTGTTCCCAGTGACTCTGTGTCACTTGTCATCCCAATTTTACTGTCTCTTGTTCCTGTGCCAATGGCAGTAGCACCCCATAGGCACTCAGGGACATACAGACAAGGCAGAGCTGGCAGCAGGCAGTGCCACGGTCTTCCTCTGTGGAGGACTTGGCTTCACAGCACCGGTTCGTCTTGGTTGGAAGTCCTGGGATGTGCCTGCACAGGGTGGGACAGGATGAAGACTCAGTGCACCCAGTTCTGCCAAGTCCTGTCCTTGGGTCACACCAATACCCAGCAATGCTCCAGGCTGGGGGAAGAGTAGCTGGAAGCTGTCCAGGGAAAATGACCTGGGGGTGTTGGTCACCAGTGGCTGAAGAGGAGCCAGCAGTGTGCCCAGGTGGCCAAGAAGGACAATGGCATTCTCCTTGTACCAGCACTGGTGTGGCCAGCAGCACCAGGGCAGGGATCTTCCCCCTGGACTGGGTGCCCTGGGGAGACCACTCCTCGAATCCTGGGTTCAGTTTTGGCCCCTCACTCCCAGAAGGACATTGAGGGGCTGGAGAGTGTCCAGAGAAGGGTAACGAAGCTGGTGCAGTGTCTGGAGCACAAGTGCGCTGTGGAGCGGCTGAGGGACCTAGGTGGGTTGAGCCTTGAGAAAAGGAGACTCAGGGGAGACCTTCTGGCTCTCCACAGCTCCCTGACAGGAGGTTGGAGCAAGGAGGGGGCGGGTGTATGTGTCAGTCTCTTCTCCCTAGAACAAGAGGCAGGACGAGAAGAACTTGCCTCCAGTTGGTCCAGGGGAGATTGAATCATAGAATCATAGAATCATAGAATCATCTGGTTGGAAGAGACCTTAAAGATCATCGAGTCCAACCGTTACCCCTGTACTGCCAGGGTCCCTACACCATGTCCTTCAGCACCACATCCACACGGTTTTTAAACACTTCCAGTGATGGGGACTCCACCAGCACCCTGGGCAAGCCGTTCCAATGCTTAATAACCCTCTCTGTAAAGAAATTTTTCCTGATATCCAACCTAAACCTCCCCTGGCGCAACTTGTGGCCATTCGCCCTCGTCCTGTCATTCTTAATACGGGAGAAGAGATCAACCTCCACCTCCCTACAAGTTCCTTTCAGGTAATTGTAGAGAGCAATAAGGACCCCCTGAGCCTCCTCTTCTCCAGACTAAACAGTTCTGAGCAACAATTTCTTGCCCATTGGGGTTGTCCAGGCCAGTCCCAGGGTGCCCAGGGCAGTGGTGGAGTCCCCATCCCTGGAGGGGTTTCCCAGTGATGTGGGGATGGTGCTGAAGGACAGGGGTCAGTGGGGACCTGGCAGTGCTGGGGGAACGGGTGGACTCCATGAAGTTAGAGGTCTCTTCCAGCCGAAACAATTCTGTGATTCTGCATTCCACCTGCTCCTGCCCTCCTCCCCAGGACAGCTCTGCCTCTGTGTAGTCAGTGGCTTTGCTAGAAGAGGAGCGTGAGTTTTAGCTCCCTACACATCTTACCATAACTGCCCAGACTCGTCTGCCAAGTGCTATACACCACACATCTGCAGGGGGTGGTGCTGTGCATCACTGTAACAGCATATATGTTAGTGTATGCACATAGGCATGCACAGGTGTACGTGTACTCCCATAGAAAGAAAGAAAAAAACACCCTATTAAGAATCTTTTTGCTTTGTATAAAAAGAAGGATGAGGTTAAAATAATTGGTAGAATGAAAAATATTTTTCCTTGCTTGTGCTCTGTTATTGGCTTGCGATCTGGCCAATAACATTTATCAGTGCTGGTTTTGAGACACAACACTCTGCTTGGAAAAGTTAGCCATGGGGACAGGACGGGACAAAAGCCCAGCTTTTGTCTTCCACCCTATTGTTGAGTTCTTCTAAATACCATGGCTCTTTACAAGCAACCTGGGTTAAAAATGAAGTTGAGCTTAAGCATGGACTTGATCCCGCAGCCAAAATACAATATACACCCACTGTGGTACTGCCTACGGTCATGTCTGTGACTGTGACTCATACGCGTTATACCCCATGTCTATAATTGCCAGGGACAATGAGATATGGATTGAAGAAGATCTGTAAATCCTGCCAGCACTTAGCTGTGACAGCAAAAAAAGCTGGGAAAGTGCCGCAATGGACCCTGTGTGTTGGGAAGGCGGCGAAGTGCCCAACACGAAGGGGCTAAATGGCAGGAAGAGAAAGTGGATCCAGGCTTTCAAGGGGTGATTATTACTTTGGGTAAGTGAAGAAGAAAATATTGAATGTCAGGAGTTGGTGTCATACCCATGTAAGTTATAGGAGTGACTCACACCAGCTTCACCTCAGCATCATAAAACTGGTGTCGAGCACCACAGCCCACTCCTCTCCTTGTAGCTATTTATATCTGTTCTCTCCCACTTTGGCATGACCTGGGGAATAAACCAGCAGCATCTTGACTTGTTATCTTGGTGTCTTGCTTCAGATCTTGCAGAGCTTTAGAAACCTGAATGCGTCAGAGAGACAGACGAACAGACAGCGTTCTTCACCAAGGGGCAATATAGGCCATTTTTACCTCTTGGACAGCAGCAAGGCCACAGGCTGGGCAGGGAGGTGTCACCTGGCTGCTTTGGGAACGTTTTATCTGCAGGCTTCAGGGAGCAAAGTTACCGGTCAAAAACCTGCCTCTTTCTTGGAGTTTGTACTTAGTGAGCCAAACAGGCATTTTACAGGTCAGATCCAAAGTTTTCACTTTCGTGGTGTTGGCCATCGTCCCTTGCAGTGGCACAGCCCCTTGGATGGCTGAACACCCCAGAGCTGCCACACTCTTGACTGGTAAATCAACCCAGGTGACAGTGCTTTTATAGCTGCCCAGGCTCCACTGCCCTCCTGACGAGAAAGGAATGTGTGTGTTTTCAAGGCATCCATAACGGGTGACATTACTTTGGGTTTTGTGGCTGTTTCACCATGGTGACATAGCAGTATGTAGCAAGTTTATACAGCAGTATTTAACAAGTCTTGGCGAAATGACGGCATCAAACTAAATGTTAGCAAATATAAAACAGATGAAGGATTAATTTGCACCTGGAGGATTAATCCGCATTGAAGGATATGCACTTCTGTGTATGTGCTGAGTTTTTGTGGTAGCCTGAAGACACATGAGCCTGAAGGGTTAATGACAGGGTCATAAAACAGTAGTTACCCTCCAGGACTCCCGTTCTTGGCAGGCCCCGGCCGCCCCGTGCCCGGGTCTGTGATGTCCAGAGGCAGAGCAGCGACTCTTTCACAGGCACCCCCTTGTCGTGGGGAAGGAGCTTGCGTGCCCTTGTGAGGTTGAGAGCTGTGCTGGTGGTGGCATGTGCCTCCGGTGGGGTCTCCCAAGCCAGACAGGTCTCAACTGAAGGGTCAGACAAAGGGTGTCCATGGGCAGGATGGGCTCACTAGCCTTCGGGCAGCCATCCTAGGAGAAGGACAACTCTGACTCCAAACCTGGGCAGATGGAGCTCGTTTAGCCTTGTAAGGCTCCATCTCAGAGAAGGACACTCTAACCAAACCTATGACCCAAGGACTTCGCTGTCACCGTCCAAGCTCGCCAGGCCCTGGCAGATGAACCTCAGGTGTAAAGGGTAGAGCCAGTTCCACGCACGCTGCGCCTCACCTAAAAAATCCACCGCACAGACCCAAAGGGTGCACTCATCGCTTGCAGTGAGCGTGGGAAAAAATGTTCCCAGACCTTCGTTCACGAAGCCAAGCCATGGTGAAAACAGTAGTTACGTGCCTATTGGAGGGGGTATGGAGGAGAACTTCTGAAGATATTCCCATATTTTGTGGTTCTCTGGTACATCCTTAGTGGCCCAGTGATCAATGAATGGGCCTTTAAAAGAAAAATATATTTGAATTACGGGGTATTTTTATATGGAATTGTGGAGGATCATCGGTGATACGGTTCTGCACAAGGAAAATACTTTTAATTTAAAATTTAAAATGGGAACTGACATTGAATTTAAACTCCAGCATTTTCCCCGAGGATCAATAGCATCCTGCAGGCTGGAAAGACCTGCGAAAACAATTCGTGGTGGTAACTGTCACCCAACAGCCATAACTTCCATGGTAGTGTCGCAACTCAAAATGTAACCCATCTGAAAATAGAAATACAGAGTGATTCTAGCAAGGTTCACCTGACAATACTTCCATTTTCTCCTAGGCCATTGCTCAAACTTTTGATAGAGGGCAGAATTCGATACCATGTAACGACCATGTAAAGAAGAGAAAAATCTTTGTATGCAGGAACAGTAAATGTCCTGTGATGAGAACCAAGGAGACTGGCGTGATGATGATTACCCGTTCTTCAGCTATCCTTTGTGTCACCATTTCTTCAATAAAATCTTTATGTTACAGAGTGGAAACTTCCACAAATTATGGCTAAAACCTTCTAAAAGTAATTTTGGAGAACATTTAAAGAACAATTCAGAAGATAGAGCGTTGAGCTGGGATGGCCAATTTCCTGCAGCACTCCCTGACCTGCTGCAATCTGCAGACACATATTTTAAGTAAAAAACAAACAAACAAACAAAAGGGTTCTTGCTTGTTTTAAATTAATAGTCAGTGCAGTGCTTTCAAGCAGTTTCACAGGCAGCATAGCCACCTCTGTACGTGGGTCAAGCAATTGTGGGCTGTAACCTTCTCACCCATGGGATGGGATGGGATGGGATGGGATGGGATGGGATGCAGGCTTTGGTGACCTCTCAGTGGGAGCATAGCAATGCCATGTATATCCAAGGGACATGAAAGCGGGATGCTCACCCATGGGATGGGATGGGATGGGATGGGATGGGATGGGATGGGATGGGATGGGATGGGATGCAGGCTTTGGTGACCTCTCAGTGGGAGCATAGCAATGCCATGTATATCCAAGGGACATGAAAGCCGGTGTCTTGAGAAAACTCCACCTGTTACAGAAACCCTTGAACAAACCAGGTGACCATGAGTACATCAGACATGTCCACCCTTGGGGGAACTGCGTGTGCAAAGAACTCACTGCAGCAGATGTGGGTGGAGGAGCTGATGCTCCTTTGGTGCAGGTCGATGCCAGCTGCAGCTCAGATCCCTCTTTTACCCCGTGTAGGACATGAACATGAGCACATGCAGACAGTCAAACAAACAGCAGACAAAGCGCAAGTAACATTAGTATTATTAGTATTATTTTAAAAGCTACCTACTATTGACCAAATATGATAAATTTACTATAGGCCACCAAACCAATGAAAACAAGTTCCAGAAAAATGTGAGCAAAACCAGAAGTCAGTTACCAGAAGAATGGAGGAACAGTGATACCTCGCACAAAGTCTTCAATGAGCAATCAAATATTTTGATGTGTGACCACTTTTTATTTCTTATTTCCACCCATGATATTATGAGTAAAGGTCTTGAAAGCTGAAATAAGTTACACCTACTGGGGTTTTTCTACCATTGTTTTACTGCTATGTGATTGGTACTAGTTCAAAGTGTACAAGATGTTTTCTCACAAATACTCCAGCTGATGGGACACAAAAAGTTTTTTTAAAAGATTTTTAAAATTAAATGTATTTCTGTTTCCTAAATGGATATGCAGTCACTGTCTGGCTTAAGTTTGTGGGTTGCACTTGTGAAACCAAGTGCCTAGAAGGTTGGCAGTCAATGACCAAGTGGCTGGCAGAGCCAGCCATTCACTACAAAGACAGCTTGAACCTAAGGCTCTTTGACCTGTGTGCATTTATCTAATGAATAGATAACCAATCAATAGAACCAATCAATCGTCTGGGTTGGAAGAGACCTTTCAGCTCCTCCAGTCTAACCGTTCACCCAGCACTGCCAGGTCACCACTGACCCCTGTCCGTCAGCACCACCTCCACACAGCTGGGAAACCCCTCCAGGGATGGGGACTCCACCACTGCCCTGGGCAGCCTGGGACAGGCCTGGACAACCCCAACGGGCAAGAAATTGTTCCTCAGGGCCAACCTCAGCCTCCCCTGGAAATACTGGAGGTCATTTCCTCTCGTTTCTCTGGACACACTCCAGCCCGTCAATGTTCCTCTTAGAGGGGGGGGCCAAAACTGAACCCAGGATTCGAGGGGTGGTCTCCGCAGGGCCCCCAGTCAAGGGGGATGATCCCTGCCCTGGTCCTGCTGGCCACACCAGTGCTGGTACAAGCCAGGATGCTGTTGGCCTTCTTGGCCACCTGGGCACACTGCTGGCTCCTCTTTAGCCACTGGTGACCAACACCCCCATGTCCTTTTCCCCGGGGTGGTTTCCAGTCGCTCTCCCCCCAGTCTGGAGAGTTTCAAGGGCTTGGTGTGACCCAAGGGCAGGACCTGGCACTTGGCCTGGTTGAACTTCAGTCCATTGGCCTTGGCCCATTGATCCAGCCTGTGCAGACTCCTCTGTAGCGACTCCTGACCCTCCAGCAGTTTAACATCTGCCAAGTCACTGAGGGTGCTCTTGGTCTCCTCATCCAGGTCATTGATAAAGATGTTGAAGAGAATGGGCCCCAACACTGAGCCCTGGGGAACACCACTGGTGACTGGCTGCCAACTGGATTTGACTCCAATCCCCACCACTCTCTGGGCCCGGCCACCCAGCCAGTTTTTCACATAGTGAAGAGTACATCTGTCCAAGCCATGAGCAGCCAGTTTCTCTAGGAGAATGATGTGTGGAATGGTGTTAAAGGTTTTACTAAAGTCCAGGTAGACAACGACCGCAGCCCTTCCCTCATCCACCAAATGGGTCACCTTGTCATAGAAGGAGATCAGGTACACTCGAAAGCAGTCACACATCTTCTTGCTCTTTTACTATGCCAGAACTGAGGGTTACAGTTGCTGCTGTGGAGAAAAAAAGTTGTTAAGATCACAAAGGCTTGTGTGCAAAGAACATCCTGATTGTGTGTTTTGCTCCAGAACTGTAGCAGGGAGGTACCAGATGCTCGATGTACACCACCACAGCATGGCCAGCCACCTGCTCGAGCCCGGATGTGACCCACAATCTCACAAGGGATCCATCCTCAGATGATTTTATCAGCAGCAGTAACCCCCTCCCACTGCAAGGCCAGCGCTGCCTACTCACTCATCTCTGATTAAGAAACAGTGAGTCACTTTCTGACTCTTCCCGGGTGCTCTTGTCTGCAGAATGATTTGAATTAAATATTTATGAAGAGCTCTGCTTGGTCACAAAGTCATTACAGAGATCATGCACATGGGAAGGAGCGTGAGGCATGGTGAGGGCACTCCGGGGCTGTGGTTGGCAGTGTAATCTCAGGGCATCCTGCAAACCTCAAAATTAAAACATGGATTTTTGTTTTGTTTTCTTTGTAGCCCTCTTCTGCTTCAGGATTTTATTGGATTCTTAGAGATTTCTCTGAGTACAAGAGCATTTTGCACCTGTTACAGACTATGCTCCTCTTGGCCATTTTTCTGTATTGTTAGAATCATAATCTGCTCTACAGTGGGTTTCCAGGATCCTTGGAGAAAAACTTCATCTGTCTATATAACACCAGCTCTCTCTGCCACTGTGGCTCCTAGATAGACCCTGCTCTTTTCCTTCAGTTTTTTTTTGTTGGAATGGCATTTTTTTTCTAGCAACCTCTTTATTTTAATACAAACTACTAAGACTTGATCTTCTTAGGAGGTGTGAGAGCATTCAGGACTTCCTGAGAGCACAATTAAGGCTTTTTTCCAAGTATTTTGAAGATGTCCCCCTCGCAAAAAAAGCCCTGAGGTCATTCTATTTCTTCTACTGTGGAGAAAAAAGAAGAATAAAAGGTAAGTTACGCATTTTTGGTATATGCACACTTCAAATTGATATCACATTTTAGAGCAGTACTATTTTTTTTCTGCGACATGATTTCACTTTGGTACAAGATTTTTATTAGCATAAATCTAAATCTCTTCATTTTACTTGTGGACACAAATTCAGTAACAAGTGTAAAGTTCCTGGATGAGCAGGAAATCAAATGAGTGAGTTGATGCTGAAGGATATGGTTTAGGGACCCTGGTAGTGCAATGATCTTAAAGATCTCTTCCAACCAGATGATTCTATGATTCTATCTCATTATGTACATCCAGTTGCTGATGCAGAATTGACTCTCCTGCACTCATCACTTTTATCCAAGAACACAACAGCATCAGCCGTTTTCCCAATGCAGGACACAACGAATGCAAATGACATCTACATGATTTAGGAGGCACATGCAGAGTATTATATTTCCTGTAACTGCCCTCAAAATATGAGTCTGTGTCTCCACAGACTTACAACTGGAGTCATCAGAGGACACTGTCAACATGGAGAGATGTTTTGTTGCTGTGACTGCTCTTTGGGAGCCTTGTGAGACAATCTAGAAGTGTCCACTCCATGGCCCACCAGGAAGGCTGGCTGCCCTCACCGTTAGGAGCAATAAGGTATTGGTACCATCACGTCCAACCAGCAACCATGTTTATTTGAAGCTGAGTTTATCTTACTAAGGGCCCTTGATAAGAAGTGATTGGTTTCACAGAATCACAGACTGGTTTGGGTGGGAGGAGACCTTCAAAGCTCACCCGGTCCAACAGGAACATCTGCAACCAGAGCAGGTTGCTCAGAGACCCAAGGGTCAATCTGGTGCCAGGGACGGGGTTTCTCCCACTTCATGGGGCAACCTAGGTCAGGGTCTCACCACCCTCAGCAGAACCAATCTCTCCCTCCTCTCTGGTCTCACTCTCCCTCTGCCAGTTGAACCCATCAGCCCTTAACCTG
>NW_010393650.1:0-2080 GCF_000710305.1 Buceros rhinoceros silvestris | reverse complement strand
TATTCTACCCCCCAACTCTTCCAGTTTAAAGCCATGTCCTAGCATTACATGTTCCTGTACAAGCCCCTTCCCAGCTCTCGCACAGGCCCCTTGAAGCACTGACAGGCTGCACTAAGGTCTCCCCGCAGCCTTCTCTGCTCCAGGCTGAACACCCCCAACTCTCTCCCCTGTCCTCCCAGCAGAGGGGTTCCACCCTTGGGTGGTCCCTGTGGTCCTGGTCTTCTCCTATGATCTGAACATAAAAACGGCAGAGGTGTGGCTCTGGCTTCCCTCCAGCCATTGGCTTTCATTGCTGTTGGTGTCTCTTACATGTTGAGTTTTGTAACCGACACAAGGGCAAGTGCCATATTCCAGCACACAGGTTTTATTAATCAGATTACTCATGGTAGGTTTGTTTATGCTGAAGCATGAGGAGCTGCTGTGCCTCGGGCATGGGGGGCGGTCAGCAGAAGAGCCTTGTGCTGCAGGTTCCCATGGTTGCCTCCTCGATATGAGTGTGGTGTGAGGATGGGGGAACGGAACCAGGGAGGGTTGGCTGCCAGCCCTGAGGAAAAAGGAATAATGAAAGACTTCAGCATCCTTGAGTTGATGTGTGTTCATTGTCATTAATACTTATAAAAGGAATGAATGTATATGGCCACCTTCATTAATATTAATGGCCATAGAGGGTTGGGTGGTTATCCTCGCTTCCCTATAAATATCAAACAGAGCAGCTCTTTTCGCTCCCATAAAGACCCCAGGTAAAATGCAGGCAGGAGGACACTGACACTGCTTTCAAGTAAATGTAAAGGGTCGCATCATCTCAGCTTGCTGAGCGTGTCTATTGCCTTTCCAACATTACATCAATAAAATACCCATTTGCCTGATGCAGAACATTCATTTCCTCCCGGGTTGTTGCCAATTATGGGAAAGAGCTGATCAATAAAGTAAAATGATGGGATTCATGAATGTTAAAGAGTCATGCATAATTTACAGACCATGTTTGATTCCAGCTCACTGGAAACGAGGCTGCTGGGAAACAGCCATGCACTGCAGACCTGGAAAAAGCAACCAAATCGCTGCGCTTGGTTAAGGTATAGGAAGCGTTGTCCTGATATTTTTAAAGCAATCAGGACATGGACAAAGATTTACGACCATGATTATGTTTTTTCATGCTGACGTAAATGAGCCTTCTGGGAAAACTAAGTTATTTTTCAATATGCCCTTAACGGTCTGAGTCAGAACTGCTGATGATCTTTCTCCTACAAGGGGTTTGTACTAAAAACAAAGGTGAGAGCTTCCACTGCATAGGACAGTAGAAGTGGGAACATAAACATTTCATGGGCCTGAGCTCATCCACCAGTGTGTCACAGGTACTGCCGCTCAGCCACGAAAATCGAGTGTTTGCCTTTCCAACTGCAGCAGGTCAATGATCATTCCAATCATTGACATTATCTCTGCAAATGAGTGATTACGCCTCAGACTGGCTGCTTCAAGCTTTCAAGGGAGCAGAGGTCTTTGTGATCGGAGATCATTCATCCCTGTGCTACCAACCCCATGCCAAGAGGGTTGAACGAGCGATGTTCTCCTGCATCTCTTGTGATTAACACACTCACCCTCCCCGCTCTGCTGCTGGTTCCACCCCGGGGTCCTGCCTTACATAGCCCCAGCATTGCAGCAGATGCCCAAACGGGTTGTAAGGACACCTGTAAATGAAGTGGGTAAAGAAGAAATCCCCTGGAAAGCATTTAGACGTTCTTATCTTTCTGCCAGTGGACATCTGCTCTAAGGACATGCTTCCTGGATAGTCAACATAGTGCATTGCCTCGGCATTAAGAGGAAGGTGATATCCAGGTGATGAAGCCAGATGGTACCTGGGAACCTGGGTGATTTCCAGCTGGCCCCAGACGTGGCTGTTATTACCCTGCTCAAGAGCAATTTTTTTTGAAAGAAATGGTGCCAGAGGACTTCTGCAAAGTTCTTCTGCTCCACTGAAATGTCAGAGGTGGGCTAGAAAAGACAAATTAACTCCAGATTTTTCATAATTTACCTTAAAACCAGACAATGCGACAGTGTGAAAAGGAGGCCCAAAAATAAATAA
>NW_010393649.1:120061-135326 GCF_000710305.1 Buceros rhinoceros silvestris | reverse complement strand
CAGCTCATTAAAACTTCTGTCCTTTAACCATCTCTAAGGCCTCCACCAGTTTGGTGCATTATCTCGGATATCTCTCCAACACCGACTACTCGGGCTCCACGTTACTTTGCACTGCTGAGCTACTATGACATTGATTCTACAGCAACAAGGACTTGAGAGACCTGCACAAAGATTATGGGGGAAATCTGCTAAGTGAGCACCTGTATTCCATCCCCAAACCCAGGAACATCTCAATCTACTTGGTGCCAATGTGGAATTAACAGAAATTCCCCTTCTCTGAGCTTTTGGAGGCAAACATGCTTTTCAGATTATTGCAAGACTGTGTTTGCCCCCAGACTTCCCCACTGACGCATGCTGAAAGGAAAGAAGACCTTCTGTCATGGCATTGTAGTACTTCTCTCTGGACTGAGAGGGATGCAATGTGGCCTCAGAAAGGAAGATGATGCCCTATCAGCAAATACTTTTTAAAGGAGAGATTAACATATTGGCCCTGAAAAAGTGCACAGACTCCTGTGAAATAAAAGATATGCATATGTGTATATATTTCTCTAACTGATAAACAAGGAGAAAGATGCAGAAAGAGAAAAAATATTGGCAATATTGAATTTGTGGGAAGACACAAATCTTCAAGCCCTCTCACAAGGCATGCATCGAATCTTGGCCCTATGTTTCTGAGAAAACACAGCTGTTCTGTCAGTGATAAGCCAGTGAGCAGAGGTGTGACATTTTGTTACAGTATATGTCATTTTGTTGTCTGTGAGAAGGTCCCGAAATAAGGACGCAAGCCACCAGTTTCAGTTGTGCTCCTATTACAATTCCATCCTGTTTCTGGTAAAGTCACTTTTTTTCAGGGGGACCAGAATTAGACCTTTTGTGACCAGAAGTCCTGCAGTTAAATAATACATCTGTATATTTGGGTCATTTTGTTTTCAGGCTTGTTCAGAGTATGGCTAAGTTAAACGTCCTGCAGCACAGACAAAACACTTTTAGGTTATCTGTTAAAAGAATCAGTGACATACTTGCACTCATAGACAGCTGCAGCAACTGTCCAGAAGCCATGTGATCTGCTGTATATTGTATTTTAAGTCATAACCTTGCTTATAAAAATTTGGTCTGCCTTTGGTCTGTTGTGTTGCTTGTGGGCTTTTGTTCTTCATTGTGGATTCCTCAAGTGAGCTTTCCTTCTTGCACTCGACTGTTTGATATGCACAGCACAGCAGTACCTTTAACTGGAAAGGTAGATATACAGAGGGACGTGTGGTGCTGTCATCTCCCCTCCTTCCGGGAGTGCTTTGCAAAAATTGCTTTTCATGACAAAAAATCATTGTATCTTCTTAAGAGTGTTGGAATTCAAGTAGCAAAAGACTAAATAGAAGGTTATTTCAAATATAATACCTTTGTTTAAATATTCACATCCCTTAAAAAGAAAAAAAATTATAAACATAATGAATGTTCAAAAATTAATAAAATACAACTTTTTCAGATGCAGTAGGTACTTTTTCATAAAACCATGTATTTGAGAATGAAAGCTGTCTGGTATTTTTTCGTGGCATTGTCATCTTTTTCTAAGGCAAGTGTAAGAATATCTTTGTCTTCAGGAATAGCACTTCAGCTTGAACTTTGAATCCCAACCCCCAGCCATCAGCTTCTTCCTAGATTAGCTGAGTTCATTGGGTCTATTTAACCATTAGCTTTTATTGAAGGATAGATGAATATCAGTCCCTGAAGAATAGTGAATTAACTACTGCCTTGTAGCAAAGCATTTTCTCTTTTCGCTCTACAATAGGTCTGCTATAAGCTCAGCTTTTCATAATACAACTAGCAAGTAAAGTGGCAGGACTGGAGAAGGAAATTGAAATCTTTTGGAAATAAAGGGCCTAATGTGCAAGGGCTCTTGCTTTCATTTTGGTATCCTTAGAACAAGGTGATCTTTCTAGAACAGACTTTTTTGATAAAAGGATTTGACTGATACTTATCTGGTCCAAAAATATTCTAGTGAGTATTAAACAACATATGTTTAATAGCATATAGAGAAGCTATAGCATCTCTTAGGAAAAAAAAAAGACTCCAAAATAATTGAAAGGAGGGACATGAAGTATGAAATATGGCCACATGAACCCTGAAGCAACATTAAAAACATGATAAAGAATATTTATAGTAAATGAAATTATTAATTTCTGTTGCTGCATTTATGTTTATCCCACTTGTTTTCCCTTATTCTTTACTTCCATATGAGGCCAGCTGAAATTACATCAGTTTAAGAAAAAAGATGAGTCAGAATTGATGGCGTTTTTCCTTTATTTAAAAATATCCGTGTTTACTTTGAAAGAAAAAAATATTAAGGTCAGGCCATATTCTATTCTGTGTTAGCTCTCAGCTAAAGCTCACGCAGATCTTGGATTTCTTTCTTTCAGATTCGAATGGATATTCTTACTAAGCCATCACAAATAAATCTCCACACTTTCTTCAACAGAGAACTAACAGGAAGAGGCGGGAAAAGGAGCTACAGATGCTGATGCCTCAGTCCCTCATAACCGCAGTACTAAAAACCTTAAAGGCAGACAACAGACGCTGTCAAGGTAGAAAAAGCAGTTCTCCGGGCACTACAAATTCTTTCCTCACCTTTCAAGCATCATGGCCTTTAAAATTAAGTCACTCTAAGACTAAACCCTGGGCTGATGATCTGGGATCATAGGGCGGTTTGTAATGACAGGCCATCTTCCATTGGGTGGGTTCTAAGATGTTCGGTTCAAATGGGCTGCTCTGTCAATGGATTAGAAATAAAAACCAGGCTCACAGATTTTCTATCTGCCCCAACTTCTCTGTAATCTTACCCTTTCCTTTTATGCTGTAGATATAAAAACCAAAACACAATGGCCAAACCCACTTATCATTTACTGGACAAAAATGAAAGTAACAATAACCAAAAGGTTGCTTTTCTTCTATTTCACAGTTTAGGAAATACAATTAACTTAGGGCTTGCAGTTTCTTGCTTGGCTTTAGTGAAGTCCATAGTTGAGGAAGTATGAAATGCACCTTGCACAGTAAATATTGGTCTATGATTAGGCAGAGTCTGCATGTGGCAGAGGAGGAAAACCATACCATAATAATATTCCAAGTGGCAGAACAGAGAAATTTGAGTGTCCACTTTTGAAGACATTTATTTAGATACATTACAGAGTGCTAAACTACATACAGAGCAACAGAATAGCATGTTAGTGAGATGGAGACAAAAAAGGATTAGCTATGTCCTGAGATGCTCTTTTCACCTAGCAAGCAGTTAAACCCTGCTCAGAAGCTCTGCCAGTTCTCTCAGCACATCTGGCTTCTCACCGTACGGAGCCTTCAGCCTGATCCTGAACAGGATCTCTGAAGAAGTCCTTGTGGAGAGGTAGAAGAATATCTTGGATTCATGATGGACTCTGACCTGTGTTTAAGTGATAGTACAGAAATCTCTGTTACATGATCCACTGAGTCTGATATGTGCATCAGAAGCACAACAGCTTTCTAAGGACTGTAGACAAGCCTGAGATATCGAGCAGTATATCAATAACAGCGTTTCTCTTAACTAATATTTCAGACTGGCTTGCTTTCCAGGTAAATGAAGTTTGAGTTTCACTTATATACAGTACCAGAGTGAAGGCTAATCATTACAAATGTAAGAATAAATGGAATATTACTGCCCAGGAAATGAATATTACCGTATGGGAATGAGGCATCAGTGATCAAAAAGAATTCAGTGCCTACCAGTATTTACTTGTGTTGCGTTGTGAATGATTAAAACCTAGACAATGAATGAAACAGACCTACTTTAGACACCAACACCATGATTTTGGATATTTCTGAATGCCAAAATGTTGTTGTAAAGCCTTAACTCCACAAAGGCTCCAAGGTCTACTTATTTCACCTTCATGGGCATCTGAAGATTTAAAGCCATGAGATTTGAATATATGAAAAATAGAAAGTTTCATTCAGGATCATACAATGGTTGGATTGGAAGAGACCTGAAAGTTCACCCAGTTCCAACCCCCCTGCTGTGAGCAGGGTTATGTTCCACTAGATCAGGATGCTCAAAGCCTCATCTAACCTGGCCTTAAACAATTCCACTTTCAAACTATGACACTGAATGCTAAGAATATATAGAATTAGTGATTCATAATAAACAATTTTATTTTTTAAACCCCAGAAGCTTCACTCCCTTACACATATGTGCATGTTTTAGCTTGGAGAATAATTCAAAGACATACAAATACTTACTTAAAATGGCAACAGAACTGCAGTAAATGGATGTAGAGGGAGCTACCCTCAGAAAGGAAGATGATACTTTATGCCATTCTTTCTCTTGTTTGGTGGCAGCCGCAGGACCCAGTAATGACAGAAACATTCCCAGTGACATCCGGCTCCCTGGCAGGTTCCTCTGGCAGCTCTGGAGTCACCTCTAGGCTTGTCACATGGTTAGTTTGTTGATTGCCTACAGCTCCAGATTGCTTAATAACAATCAAAAAAACCTTGGAGGCACATGGAATTTTTTTGAGTAGTCTTATAATCCCTCTCTCTAATATAGCTAACATTTCTAAGATTGAATACAGGTTGGAAAACTTTGGGCATCATATGTCCCAGATCTGTGGTGAAACACGGGCAGGTTTTTAGAAGTCCATTTTGGCTGTACATACCACTTTCCTCATCCATGAATTGTTCTGAATGAAGCCAGTACTTTTGTTTGAGCTCCTCTGCACAAAATAAAGTCCACACAATATAGTGGAAAAGCTTAAAGGGACTAGATTGCAGAGGAGCTAGAACAATCAAGTGACTGTGAAAGAGCTAGCATTATATTAATCTTCAAACTTCAAAAGGCTTTGTCTTAATCAAAAAGGTAGGCATTACAGTTACTGTCATAAGCAACATTTACTGGTATCTTCCTTGTGTTCTTTGGTGGACACAATTTGTGATTTCCCCATCTGTTGAGATAAAAACACCTATTATTTGCTCATGCAGGAGCCACAGGTCAGTTTTACCATCTTTTGTCTGAATTTTCATCCTTCTTTTCAAGTTTTAATGAGTTTCATTCATCCCAGGGACTCGGGGTGTAAGAAACAGCAGCACTTTCTGGATGTTTGTATGTCTAAGATTCCCTCCAAGCAATCGCAGATAACTACTTCGGCTTACTTGGTGTTTTCTAAGTCAGTGGTTCAGAATCCTTGATTCTAGCCTCAGGACTGCAAAGATTAAACCTCTCTAGCTTAGAAGTAGCCAGGTAGGGATATTGGCTGGTTAACGGTGCCTCCGTTGCTATGGAGATTAATTTTTAATATTTTTTTTTCCTTTTTCATTTTCTTCTTAGTCTTCTCCCTAAAAATCCTCATTTAATTATCCCTATGCCATCAGGCAAGATACCACCACTCTGATAAACTCAACATTTGGCATAGTGAAATGAAACCCCAGAAGCCAGTGATTTGCAACAGGAGCACAGACATGGTCTGTGCTGTGCTCCTTGCTGCACCATGGGCAGGTGTTGTTTTAATATATAAGTTTGGAGATAATATTTCTTTGAAATACGCATTATTTTTGCTAGAAACTTACAGAGCTTCCATTTTGTGGATATGCAAACTGCAAAGTCTATATGCTTTTGAAATATGCAAGGAGTTTTGTAATCTTCTACACAGTGTGGCCCCTCTACGCAATATCAGCCCCTCATTACAAGAAGGACATTGAGGTGCTGGAGTGTGTCCAAAGAAGCACAGCAAAGCTGGTGAAGAGTCTAGAGCACAAGTCCTATGAGGAGCAGTTGAGGGAACTGGGGTTGTTTAGCCTGGAGAAAAGGAGGCTGAAGGGAGACCTTATCACTCTCTACAACTACCTGAAAGGTGGTTGTAGCGAGGTGGGGGTCAGTCTGATCTCCTCAGGTTTCACCAGGGAAGGTTTAGGTTTGTCAGTGGTTTGGCTGAGGTAAGCCAATTCTGGAGACATGTCCCCTCCTATATCTAAACCCTCCTCTCCTGCACCAGGAGAGAAGGAGTTAAAAAGCAGAGATAGAAAGAGGAAGAAGAATTTGTGAGACCTCTGAACATTTGGAAAACTGAAACAAAGTTTAATAACACTAGAACAATAATATATTAAATACAGGAGAAAACCAATGAGATATTAAGGGGTTCTGTATGGGACGGAGAGGTGAGGGTTAACCGCAGATCAGGAGCAGAAGCAAACAAATACCATGGCAGTGATCAAGCATGGAGGCGGCCACGTGGTTTCCGCAGGGGCAGAACGAGAAACTCGCGGCTATTACAAATGCCAGGGCGCCACGTGGAAAGGCAGAGTCTGCACGGCTCCTACCGGTCTGATCGTGGGCGTTGAAGCAAAGCAAAGCAAAGCGGCAGCAAAAGCAGCAGCGGCAAAGAGGCAGGGAAAGACAGCCCTGAGGTGCGGCAGCTCCAACGGCGAGGGGGGTCCATCCTTCACGGTGCGAGGGGTTTCTGTGGTGACGGGTTGGTCTGTCTCCGAAGCGGCGGCTTGCCAAAAAGCGGCGGCTGTTGGAGCGATGGCAGCAGGCAAGCAAGCAGGCAGGCACGTCCTTTGGAGGTTCGAGCTAGGGGGCGCAGCCTGTAAAATCCTTGGAGCCCTTTTCCCGGCAATAAGCCGCAGGTCAGCTGAACCGTGAGTCACTGGCCAAAGTGTGTAGGGATGCCACCCGGGGTGGAAAGAGGAAGAGGCACAGGGCAATCGCGTCTCTTAAAGGCACAGAACACTCGTGAGAAAACAGAAGCATCCACGAGAGACTTCTACAACCTATGAGGTGTGCTGGACATGACATGGGAAGGAATATTCCAATCGGTCAGTTTAAAACAAAGCTTCTGGATAAGAAGACAGTCTCTTAGACTGGGACATTCCCAAGGTGCTACAAGGTTGGATATTAGGAAAAATTTATGCACTGAAAGGGTTGTAAAGCACTGGAACAGGCTGCCCAGGGAAGTGGTGGATTCATCATCCCTAGAGGTATTTAAAAGACATATAGATGTGGTACTGAGGGCCAGGGTTTAATGGTGACTTAGCAGTGATAGGTCAACGGATCCACTTGATGATATTGAAGGTCTCTTCCAACCTGAATGATTCTATGATTCTGTAATATAATTTGTTTAATCCTGCGGCTCAACATACAACGTATGAAAACTTGAAAACAGTCAGGGCAAGTCAGCTAAACGTAGCATGGTGTCTGCTAGGGTAAGAATATTGACCTGCTGACGAATTACTTCAAAGCAGCAACATCCTGAGTCATTATGATACTCTTCACAACAGTAATATGTATACCTAACTCCCTGCCCCTGTTGAGGAGATGGACTACAGGATTGTACTTCACGCTTGCAGGCACATTGAGGGCTGAAGCCACTGTAGTGGTACCCAGCGAAACACAGACTGGGAAAACCTAGCTAGGCAAGATTGTTGCCATTCCGCCCTGTAAGTTAAAGGCTGTAGAAAATGCTGCTCAACACTTAATTCACAGCACATCTGTCGTGGTTTAGGCCCACGCAGGAGACCACTAAACACCACACAGTTCTTGCTCGCTCCTACTCGCTGGTGGGATGGGGAGGATAAAATATAACAGAAAGCTCCAGGGTTGAGACAAGGACAGGGAGGGCACACTCACCGTTTATGGTCACAGGCAAAACCCAGGTTCGACTTAAGGAAAAACCATAAATTTAGTTTAAACACCACCACCAACTTACCAATGGAATCAGAGTAGGATAATGAGAAACAAAAACATTTTTCCTCAGGTGCTCAGCTCTGCTCTGAATTTCTCTCCTCCTCTTCCCTAGCCTTGCAGGTGGATGGAGAATGGAGGTTGTGGTCAGTTCGCCACACGTTGTCTTTGCTGCTGATTGTTGCCATTCCGCCCTGTAAGTTAAAGGCTGTAGAAAATGCTGCTCAACACTTAATTCACAGCACATCTGTCGTGGTTTAGGCCCACGCAGGAGACCACTAAACACCACACAGTTCTTGCTCGCTCCTACTCGCTGGTGGGATGGGGAGGATAAAATATAACAGAAAGCTCCAGGGTTGAGACAAGGACAGGGAGGGCACACTCACCGTTTATGGTCACAGGCAAAACCCAGGTTCGACTTAAGGAAAAACCATAAATTTAGTTTAAACACCACCACCAACTTACCAATGGAATCAGAGTAGGATAATGAGAAACAAAAACATTTTTCCTCAGGTGCTCAGCTCTGCTCTGAATTTCCCTCCTCCTCAGGGGAGGTCTTTTCACACTCTTCCCCTGCTTCAGCATGGGGTTCCTCCCACAGGAGAGAGTCATCCATGAACATCTTCAGCGTGAGTACTTCCCACGGGACTGCAGCTCTTCACAAACTGCTCCAGCATGGGTCCCATTCACAAGCTGTGATCCTCCCAGCAACAGACTGCTCCAGTGGGGTCTTCCCTTTGTGTCTTGGCCTTCTTCAGTTGCAGTCACCTGCTCTGGTGTGGGGTCCTCCTTGGGCTGCAGGTGAGATTCTGCTCCACTATTAACCTCCATGGGCTGCAGGAAGTCAGCCTGCTGTCTTACCACAAGCTGCAGCGAACTCTCTGCTCTGATGCCTGTAGCACCTTGTCCCACTCCTTTGTCACTGACTTTGGAGTGTGCATTGTTATTTCTCTCACATCCCACTCTTCTCCTCCATTCCCCCCCAGACCTGCCCAGCAGTTTTTTCCCCTCTTAATTATGTTATCACAGAGGTGCTGGTCTTGGCCAGATGTGGATCATCTTGGAGCCAGAGGCCCTTCTAGAAGCTTCTTACAGGAGCCACCCCTGTAGCCCCTTCCCTGCTACCAAAACCCCACCACACACAAACCCAACACAACATCCAAAAGCAGCATCTAACAATGAGCTGTATTTGTGTGCCATAAATTAACTAATGCAAGGTAAATTCCTACATATTTTTAGCTTTGATTAAACTTGCTTATCCACCAACTATTTTAGAAGTAATAGTTCAAAACTGAGAATTTACATTTAATTATGTTATATCCATTTCCTACTCATCCCCCAAATCCATGCCAAGCAGCACCATTAATTAGTCTGCTAACAGGGTCACTGACAGATAACAGAGCCATCTTGGTGTAAGCTGTGATGTCTGAAACATCATTTCAAATAAGATCAGACAGTCTTTGTCCCTCACTCTTTCAGATCACCATCATTCTCTGTTCTTTGCCAGTGTATTTATTCTTGCAACCACAAAAATTGCAGTAATCTAAAAGATTCAGAAATGTTTCAGTAATGTACGAGACCCAAATAACCTGGAACTGCAAAACAATTTCATGATGTCTCTTTCTAAAATGTAGTTACTTTTTCACTTTGCATGCTTCAGATTGATATTTTCTGGTGTTTAGAATTTTGATTAGATTTAGATTTTACTTTTTGAAAACATACATTAAATTTTCATTCAATAAAATAATTAATAGACACTAAAAAGTAATATGTCTAAATTTTTAATTCTATCATGTGAGAATATACTTTACTCATAGAAAATATTGCAGTTACTTCAAAGTTTGTGAGAATTGACAATGTGCTCAAATTACGGACTTCATTAGAATAAAGGAATAGAAGAAAGAAAATACCACCCATAGAACAAATGTCACTCTATCTCTTTTTAAAGAAAGGGGAGATGAGGATTAAGATTAGGAATAAATTTAAAACTCTAGCTTGATTTGTATCCCCTATTCCCCTGATCCAAGGAAAATGCCCTCATTAAACTGGGAATGACCCTGGATATTTACTCTTCCGGTCCTGTGCTCCATGTATTTCTGGCTTTGCAATGACCAGCAGAAGTAACAGCATGAAGGCTACTCTAATTCATATTCAACTAGTAATATGTAGTAAGAAAAGCTGTACTTTTAATTAAATTGTAGCTCTCATCAACAATCAGTATCAGGTAGGGACAGGTGACATCAAACAATCCCTTGTAATTGGTATTATTCTCAGCTAATTGCCATATAGTTCTCAACTGAAAAAAAAAACCAAACCAGATTCACAAGAATGTGGATGTTGCAGGGTGTCAACTAATAAACATCCAGAGAAATGGTTGTAGGGATTCGGTGGAGCAGTTCTGCAAATGGTTATGAACACAACAGATTCTGTTCAAGCCAGTGGGACAAGAATTGAGCATTATTTGTATAGAAACCTAGGTGGGTGTTCAGTGTCCCAATTCTGCTAAGGCTCAACAGTGATGTCTGACAACAAAGCAGCTCAGAGTGCTGCATTTCTCGTAGGTCTTTTGACAATTTTTGAAGGTATGTCTCTACCTACCCTTCCAACACACATCCATTTTACATTAGTTCTGTTTAATTCTTTTCTCCATTGATTGCAGTCTCACTAACTCGTGCTAAAGAAGTGGAGTGCTTTGCAATCAAAATATAGAACCTTAAAAAGGTCAAAATTAGTTAAGCACGTTACAATATTTTCCAAGGCTGCATTACAACTCCAACTTCTGATGCCCTGTTCAGTGAAGAAAAATAAAATTATAGTGCTAAATGTAAAATGCACAACAGGATTCCACTCTCTTGGTAAGAGGCCACAAAAGATTGGCAAATGATCCCATAATTACGGAGTAAAATGTAGTACAGTGAGAGAACATTAAACTGGGAAAATCAGTCATTTAAAACTAAAGAAATAAAGTTGAAGTTATGTTCCAGCATGGCCCTGGGGAAACATGCTCTAACTGACCATTCTCTGAGCAGGGGGGTTTGACTAGTCGATCTCCAGAGGTCTCTTCCAACTTCAGCCATTCTGAGATTTTGTGATTTCTTCAAATATACTCCCTGTGCACAGGTATTATATGTTCAAACATAATTACAAGATCTCACACTATTATTTTCCACAAGAACCCTGAACTGTTCAGAGACTGATCTAAAGCTCAGTGAAGGCCACAGGAGTTTTTTCAATGGACTTCTGTATGTTTTAGATAAAATCCACAACTCATATGGTGGATGATATTTCCTAAATGAGAGAAAAAGACTGACTTTTACTTGGAAATAATAATTATCACAGCATCACAGAGCAAGACAGCAAAGAGTACAATTGCTGTCAGCACAAATGTTATTTAATTTATCAATAGATAGAACATTAAACAAATCTAATGAATTGTTAGTTAACCAATATATTAAATACTTATTTCTATTCACAGCTCAGTGAGTGAAACCTTGCATTTATGTCTGTATTAAGTACATGACATTTTCTGATCCACTCATTTTGTATCAGGACTTACTCCGAATTACTTTGGTATTAATTTAAAGTAACTTCTTTACCTTCAACTGAACAATTCCAAATTTATGTTGATCTGAAAGTAACAGAACTGGGCCCTTGGTCAGGGAGGAATCAGTCAGGTTCATACCTCTGTCATGACAGTTGAGGGGACAGTAAGGGTGGAAGTTAGTCCTGCGTAGGGATTTATTCAAAGTTTGCAGTGCTTTAATATAGCATTCAATATGCAAAAAAGCTTTATGTTAATTGACTGGAATGGCCCGTGTGAAAACAATGATCAACAGCTGCTTATTTTTCACTTTGCCTTTTGATTATTTTGCTTACATGACAGTTTTTTTTCTCCCCTCTTATTTAATGCAACATGTTTGAAGTCTTTTGAGATCCAGATGTCTATCCAGTGAGTGGTGTTTCATGAAATTATGTTTTTCCATCAGTCTGTGTTTCTGTAAAACATCCTGTTTAAACAATGATCAGTTAAAAAACCCAACTAACCAAACAAACAAAAGTAAGGAATTGTTGCTGATGACTCCAGGAAACTGGGGAGCCATTATTGAGTCTTGAAAAAATATTCCTCATTGCAGTAAACACAGTATACTTTCTGCATTTGAATTAGAGTAATTTGCTTTTATCTTTTGGCTTTGTAAACATTTTGTGGAATGTCTGAGAGAAGTGTTGAAGAGTTGATAGAGGGAAACACCTTAGTTTGTCTCACGCTCGTCTCCTGTTTCTTATGATTTCTTACACTTACTAACTCAGCTTATCTCAGCTCAGTTATTGAGTTCTTGGCAGAAAGACTGTGATTCTGCCCTGCAGATTTTTTTTTTTTTTTACAGTCAGAAGCAACAGACCCTCAGACTCTGATTGTGGTCTCTGGCAGATATGCAGAACAGATCTGTGGTAACGGGAGTAGCTACTACTGAGTGCCACTTCCACAAGAAGTTGATATTTTCTAAGTTTATCAACCAAGTTAATTGACCATTACAAAGCTTTCAGAAATGTACTGAGTGCTACACAGTGGTACCAAAAGCGTATTAAAGCCTTGACTGAGGTAATTTTTAAAATTGCAATACTTTGAGGAAGCTGTGCTTTCATTAGAGGCTCAAGGGTTTTTTTTTACTTGGAAAAGAATACAAGTTTTTATCTTCAGGATAACACGAATCTAGAAGTAATGAAAGTTTAAAAGCTAATGGTCTTTTGTCTGCAGGGAGTATATTTTGCTTTTATCTTGTATAAATAACACGTATATGACAGTGTGTTATATAACTGAAAATTTCTGTCCAGAAGTATCAATGCTCACTAGTTTATCTTACTTTTGGACACAGAGGGAAAGATACTGTAATGGAATTCCCTTAGTAACAATAAACTAAAATTGTATCACATTTTATTTTGATGACACATTGCATTATTTCAGCTGCCTTTTCACCTTATCTTCCTAGTGGAACAATTGCCTTTGAAAGACTGAGTCATATAATGGAAAGCAAGAAACACAGGAACTCAGCCAAAAGGTAGTTCAGAGTCAGAAAAAATAAACAAGGAACTGCATTTTCTATAAATTACAAAGAGTAACTATTACAAAGGGTAACTATTGCAAGTGCTAAACAGTGTAAAGTAAACTTAAGCTTGAACATGTACAAAATTTTTAAAATCTAAGAGGTAACAAAACTGGAAAATGTATTCATATTCACTTGTGGATAACAAAGTTCACAGATCCACTGCAGGGAATGTTTTTGCCTGCTATCAAAACTGCAAACAGAACAAGAGATATTAGCCCAAGAGCTCCAGAAGCCTGCTAGCTCATGTCTTGATTCTGTCTCTAAATGAAACAAATCCTATTAATGGGATAATTTAAGTCAAATTTCTTAAATTAGAAACACAACAGGAAAAAAATCATGAGTTGTTTTCAAAGTAGACTAGTAATGGGTTGTATACTGTCACTATTGTGTTATATGAGGTACTTGCTCTGTGCCTCATTTTGCATCATCATCTTACAGTGATACATTTGCGTAGTCTTTCCATTGCTAGGAAGAAATATGAGTGAAAATGGCTAGGTACCAATATTCTTCACCTTCCAACCTTTCCAGCACCTTCCAGATGGATTAAAAAAGACCAAAAGATGACCAGAGAAGACTTGGAAGCTCTCACAGATGTAGGAGCAAATCATCTTTATGCTGCATCATCTTTACATGCTCTCAGTGGGGTTGCAGCATACTTACCTAATGGAAGATCTTATCTGCAGCTATCCAAGAAAAATTATAATACATATATCCTGATATTTTATTATTTTAATTAGTTTGGTCCTTTCTAGCTACTGTGACAAATCTAACTGATAAGGACAAATCAGGTGAAAAAAGGTGCAAGTCTGAGCTGACTGGCAAATCCTGATATGTGTCTGCACCACAGGAAAGAGCTGAGAAGTAGCAGTCTTGGGTTAGAAAAGAAAGGAGGAAGGCAAGAATTTGGAGACAATAAGCCATAGCACAATACTACTCTTCTCCAATCAACCAATTATTGTGATGGAAAATATGTTAGTCATTGATTTAGACAAGAACTGGACAGAATTTGATTTCCGTAATCAGATTTGTAGAAAATGTTGTTCTGCCATGTCATCATTTTCTAACTAACAGCCAAACTTGGATGCAAGGATAACTCATGTATTATTGGCTTACCTCCAGGGAAGGGGTAACCCCTTTCTGATGATACAGGCTGCTTGGAATTCTGTTTTTCTTCCATGTTGTGGTCAATGGATAAGGTCAGAACAAGTGTTTTTTCACAGGCTCCTGTGTCTCATTCCTGAATAGGGAGCATCTCAGCAAGTATAAATGAGAGATAAATGAGTATAAAGTATAAATGAGTATAAATGGATGATAGCCTGCCACTGCATAGGACTCTCCAGGACTCCCATTCTTGGCAGGCCCCAGCCGCCCCGTGCCCGGGTCTGTGATGTCCGGACGTAGAGCAGCGACTCTTTCACAGGCACCCCCTTGCTGTGGGGAAGGAGCTTGCGTGCCCTTGTGAGGTTGAGAGCTGTGCTGGCGGTGGCATGTGCCTCCGGTGGGGTCTCCCAAGCCAGACAGGTCTCAACTGAAGGGTCAGACAAAGTGTGTCCACAGGCAGGATGGGCTCACTAGCCTCCATCCTAGGAGAAGGACAACTCTGACTCCAAACCTGGGCAGATGGAGCTCGTTTAGCCTTGTAAGGCATCCATCATCTAACCAAACCTACAACCCGAGGATTTCGCTGTCACCGTCCAAGCTCGCTAGGCCCTGGCAGATGAACCTCAGGTGTAAAGGGTGGAGCCAGTTCCGTGCATGCTGGTGCCTCACCTAAAAAATCCGCCGCGCAGACCCGAAGGGTGCACTCATCGCTTGCAGTGAGCGTGGGAAAAGCCCTTCCCAGATCTTCGTTCGCGAAGCCAAGCCATGATGATGATGATGCATAGGACTGCCACGTCCTATCCTTCCCACTCCACCATTTTTGCCTGTATGAAATATGGCAGTCCTAGCAACCTGGGTCTCTCTGTGAGATCCCTGCATTAGGTCTAGTTCTCTTTGATGTGTCTGACTCTTTGATAGTGCTGACTCATGAAAGAATGATAGCAGTCATTAGTTAACATGTGTGCTTATTCTACTAGTTCATGCTTTCTACGCATTCCTGAAACTGGATACGCTAGTAACAATATATGGGGTGCTGCTGCCCAGAATCTGAAATTCTTCTATTTTCTCCTCTCAGAAGCTCCAGCAACTTCTTTTAAAAAATGCGTGGCAAGATGATGAATCTTTTTGCTGTAGAATTCAAGACTATTTATACATCAGCAAAGATAATAATATCTTGACTTTAAAATCTGAGAACTGACAACAATCACAGAAAATACTTTGCTGTCTTCTTTCAGGTGGCAGGCTCTGAATTACAGAACAATTCAAGTTGGAAGGAACTTCTAGAGATCATCTAGTTCAGCTCCTGCTGATGTTCCAAAAGCGGGGACAACTTATGTCAACCTGCTCAGGGCCTTGCCATGTCCTG